>NC_134273.1:13564183-13812965 GCF_031893055.1 Leptodactylus fuscus | reverse complement strand
GGTTAATAGGAGCACTGCAGATCCCCTATATTCAGCCAGGCTGAATTCCAAGTGGGGGGAAAAAACCCAGTCCTCAAGCTCAGGGAAGGGGCAGACAGACAACCAAAACACCCCCTCCCCTTCCCCAGCAACTACTGCACAGAAAAACTCTGATTTTCCAGTAGCTGCTTCATTTCTCCCCTCGGCTTATACTCGAGTCAATAAAATTTCCCAGTTTTTTTGTGGTAAAATTAGGGGCATTGGCTTATATTCTGGTCGGCTTATACTTGAGTATATACAGTATCTATAGTGTATAACACTGTCAGGGCTCCTAGGAACATATCTATAAAACATAGTGTGCAATACTGTCAGGGCTCCTAGGAACCTATCTATAAAACATAGTGTATAACACTGTCAGGGCTCCTAGGAACCTATCTATAATACATAGTGTATAACACTGTCAGGGCTCCTAGGAACCTATCTATAAAACATAGTGTATAACACAGTCAGGGTTTCTAGGAACCTATCTATAAAACGTAGTGTATAACACTGTCAGGGCTCCTAGGAACCTATCTATAAAACATAATGTATAACACTGTCAGGACTCCTAGGAACCTATCTATAAAACACAGTGTAGAACTGTCAGGGCTCCTAGGAACTTATCTATAAAACATAGTGTATAACACTGTCAGGGCTCCTAGGAACCTATCTATAAAATAAAAGTGTATGACACTGTCAGGGCTCCTAGGAACCTATCTATAAAACATAGTGTATAACACTGTCAGGGCTCCTAGGAACCTATCTATAAAACATAGTGTATAACACTGTCAGGGCTCCTAGGAACCTATCTATAAAACATAGTGTATAACACTGTCAGGACTCCTAGGAACCTATCTATAAAACATAGTGTATAACACAGTCAGGTATCCTAGGAACCTATCTATAAAACGTAGTGTATAACACTGTCAGGGCTCCTAGGAACCTATCTATAAACATAGTGTATAACACTGTCAGGGCTCCTAGGAACCTATCGATAAAACACAGTGTAGAACTGTCAGGGCTCCTAGGAACTTATCTATAAAACATAGTGTATAACACTGTCAGGGCTCCTAGGAACCTATCTATAAAACAAAGTGTATGACACTGTCAGGGCTCCTAGGAACCTAGCTATAATACATAGTGTATAACACTGTCAGGGCTCCTAGGAACCTATCTATAAAACATAGTGTATAACACTGTCAGGGCTCCTAGGAACCTATCTATAAAACATAGTGTATAACACTGTCAGGGCTCCTAGGAACCTATCTATATAACATAGTGTATAACACTGTCAGGGCTCCTAGGAACCTAGCTATAATACATAGTGTATAACACTGTCAGGGCTCCTAGGAACCTATCTATATAACATAGTGTATAACACTGTCAGGGCTCCTAGGAACCTATCTATAAAACATAGTGTATAACACTGTCAGGGCTCCTAGGAACCATCTATAAAACATAGTGTAGAACACTGTCAGGGCTCCTAGGAACCGATCTATAAAACATAGTGTATAACACTGTCAGGGCTCCTAGGAAAGTATCTATAATACATAGTGTATAACACTGTCAGGGCTCCTAGGAACCTATCTGTAAAACATAGTGTAGAACACTGTCATGGCTCCTAGGAACCTATCTGTAAAACATAGTGTATAACACTGTCAGGGCTCCTAGGAACCTATCTATAAAACATAGTATATAACACTTTCAGGGCTCCTAGGAACCTATCTATAAAACATAGTGTAGAACACTGTCATGGCTCCTAGGAACCTATCTGTAAATCATAGTGTATAACACTGTCAGGGCTCATAGGAACCTATCTATAAAACATAGTGTATAACACTTTCAGGGCTCCTAGGAACCTATCTATAAAACATAGTGTAGGACACTATCAGGGCTCCTAGGAACCTATCTATAATACATAGTGTAGAATACTGTCAGGGCTCCTAGGAACCTATCTATAAAACATAGTGTATAACACAGTCAGGGCTCCTAGGAACCTATCTATAAAACATAGTGTATAACACAGTCAGGGCTCCTAGGAACCTATCTATAAAACTTAGTGTATAACACTGTCAGGGCTCCTAGGAACCTATCTATAAACATAGTGTATAACACAGTCAGGGCTCCTAGGAACCTATCTATAAAATGTAGTGTATAACACTGTCAGGGCTCCTAGGAACCTATCTATAAAACATAGTGTATAACACTGTCAGGGCTCCTAGGAACCTATCTATAAAACATAGTGTAGAACACTGTCAGGGCTCCTAGGAACCTATCTATAAAACACAGTGTAGAACTGTCAGGGCTCCTAGGAACTTATCTATAAAACATAGTGTATGACACTGTCAGGGCTCCTAGGAACTTATCTATAAAACATAGTGTATGACACTGTCAGGGCTCCTAGGAACCTATCTATAAAACAAAGTGTATGACACTGTCAGGGCTCCTAGGAACCTGTCTATAAAACATAGTGTATAACACTGTCAGGGCTCCTAGGAACCTATCTATAAAACAAAATTGTTTGGCTCACCATTGTGGTGATCGCGGGTTATCCGGGTCACAAAATAAAAATGACTCTAAAGTAACTGAACAAATACTTTATTGTCGAGAGCGCGATCCTTCGTTGCTGCTCACCGTGTCAAATACAAAGTAGAAGAGAGAGTGACTTACGTCAGCTTCCGGTTTTTGTATGTCGCGGGCAAGTTGTTGCTGCCCTCTGGTGGTAGCTCCGCCACAATCTTAACCAATACATTTTTGTTTGTTTATTAGTCATATCATATGCGTAGAATTTCTCCTTATTTTCGGTGTTTTAATGTTCACTGTGTTTAGAATAGTGTAATTTTAATTTTGCTAAAAATTTTAATTTAGGCCCTTCTTGATCTTGAGGCCCTAGGCTGAAGCCTAGTTAGCCTATTGGTAAATCTGGCACTGGCACTGACCTACATTGCATTGTGTCAGTGTAAGGCTGGGGCTACAGGTCGACTTTGGTCTGATGACGTGAAGATCGCAACGTGGCATTTTGACATTGCACATGTTCGTTGACATCACAATCCCAAATAACCCAAATGTGTTACATTTATGGTCACAAATTGCAAGTAATGCGCAATTTTGCCTGCATAGGCTGAGGCCTTACGTTGCGTCCCATCCGCACATTGCTGAGATTAAAACGCTGCAGAAAATGTAGCATATCAATTTTATCTGCGGAAACATTCACGCTTTCCCAATTGATTGAGGATAAGGCCCCACGTAGGGCGCCACAGCCAAAAAGCGCTACGGAAAAAGCAACAGGGGAAACGCAATGGTTCTTTAAATTGGCGATAGTATTTTGCAATGTGCGGACATGTTTCCGCAGTGTTCCCTAGTTACATTCCGCATTGTGGGGCCTTGGCCATAGATCTCCATTCAAGTTGAATGTGACTGCAACTCCCATGTAACGTCTGCGATTTAAGAGCCAAATTGCACCTGGGAAATGATCGCTCAGTGGCGACTTCTATGCGTTGTGATGTCACATGACCAATGTCGCTGCGCCGCCCTCCTGTGATGTCACAATGATTCATTCTCATCAACCATAGCTGCTTCTTTGTTGCTGATCTTGCAGGTTGTTACATTAATAAGATGATCTCATCAAATGATATCATAACCTGTAATTCCCGCCATCTCTAAAGGAAAGTGATGTCACAGAAATCATAAATCACTTCCATCTTTTATTATCTGATCTCTGATATCAAATTCACTGATAAAATCTGGTTTCATGCAAAGCCAATTTGTAGAATAGCGATGTCTGGCCGTCAGGCGGATGAGTCAGTGACTATTCTAGGAATGCTATGTGTATTATTTAATCCCCCGATTAACCGTGTAAACATTATATCATCCTCCTCGTGTCAGTACATAAGAATACTCTCTGCTAAAAATATATACTATGTATTTACACACAGAGGGAACCAGAGAGAAAGGGGCAAAGTGATATATAGGAGAGAATAGAGCACAAATATATGAACGTGAACAGTCGCACTATCTATGCTAGCGTGGGGTGCAGGTACCAAATTTACTCTTCAAGTTTGGCTGTCACAACTGTTCTTGCAAATTCTAACCTGCAAAATACTTTTTATGCTTCCTGGTCACATCTTATCACACTATGTAAAGCACATTTCATGTTTGTCTCTTGAAAAATGAAAGATGTCTCATATATGCATTGCCCTGTAATAGTTCTGTATCCTGCTTGCAGTCAGTACATGCCCTATGTGGAAGGTCTCTGTATCTTGTTCTCTGCTTTTATAGATAGATTCCTAGGAGCCCTGACAGTGTCATACACTATGTATTATAGATAGGTTCCTAGGAGCCCTGACAGTGTTATACACTATGTTTTATAGATAGGTTCCTAGGAGCCCTGACAGTGTCATACACTATGTTTTATAGATGGTTCCTAGGAGCCCTGACAGTGTTATACACTATGTTATATAGATAGGTTCCTAGGAGCCCTGACAGTGTTCTACACTATGTTTTATAGATGGTTCCTAGGAGCCCTGACAGTGTTATACACTATGTTATATAGATAGGTTCCTAGGAGCCCTGACAGTGTTATACACTATGTTATATAGATAGGTTCCTAGGAGCCCTGACAGTGTCATACACTATGTTTTATAGATAGGTTCCTAGGAGCCCTGACAGTGTCATACACTATGTTTTATAGATAGGTTCCTAGGAGCCCTGACAGTGTCATACACTATGTTTTATAGATAGGTTCCTAGGAGCCCTGACAGTGTCATACACTATGTTTTATAGCTGGTCAGTGATTGGTTCAGGGGTCCTCTCTGGCAGTTGGTACATGAAGACTGGCAAGAGACCACTATAAAATCTGCTACCTTAGCTGAGCAGGAGCCTGAATGGGCAAATAGCAATTTGTTTTTCAATTTTAAAACGTTTTCATCATAGTTTTGCATCTGACTAAACTCTCAAATATTTTCAATGCATTATTTTTTATTAAAGGGTTTCCTCATACTTACATTTTTGGAATGTTGAATAGATGTGTAATTTTCCCATTTTAGCCAGATCTTGATGATTTATGTGCTCTTATTCCTGTAACACTCTTTCCCATCAGATATTGTCTCATCATAATAACCAGATACATCTCGTCACAAACGTGTATAGTACATAGAATAGACTTACATTATAATGGTGTCTAGCTGGGGGACCTTAGAGTGTCCATAGTTTTCAAAGTATATATTTGTATATATATATATATATATATATATATATATATATATATATATATATATGGTGCTGCATGCTGCACTATTTGTGCCATCGGATCAGAAAGACCCTCTTGACGGCAGTGTGAACTAGGACTTAGTGGTATTCTTTTAATGACATGTAAGAAGCCTAGCCTGACCTGGCTGCTCCTGCGAGTCGCTGGCATTACATAGGAGCTACAAATATTTATGCTAAGTAAACACGAATGCTGACGGTGCAAACAGCGCTTAATAAGCAAATACAGTACACAAGGTGCACAACAGGCTTCCGAATCGCCACAATCTAGTCATCTTAAAGAGGACCTTACACCTCCTCCACCAACTCCAACTCTTTGCACCCTTCAATAGTTGCCCCTGCACTGATTCTGACACAGTTGTAATTTTTTCTCTAGTCCCCACCATTCCTGAGCAACGATTGCCGTTAGTTTCAGCACCAAATATGCTAACTAGGGTGTCTACTGTCAGGTGGGCAGTTCCAGGCTATACACTCAAATTAAGCACCGCCCACCTGACAGTAGAGAGATTAACCCCTTCCCGCTGCAGGGACATTTTGATTTTTCTCCTTCCAAACCCCATAACTTTTTTCTTTTTCCATTCACAGAGCCATAGGAGGGCTTAATATTTGCAGGACAAATTTTTCTTCATAATGGTATCTTATGCAATGTACTGGGAATCTGAAAAAAATTCAGAATGGAGTCAAATTGAAGAAAAGGTGCATGTGTGCGACTTTTTTTTATGGGTTTCGTTTTCATGGCGTTCACTGTGCAGCAAATATGACAATTCACCTGTATTCTATGTTTTGGTGTGATTCTGTGGTTACCGCATTTATACAGGTTTCTTTACATTTTAACTAGGGTTGAGCGATCGGGATCGGAAAAGATCGGATTCCGATCGGTGATGGAGTAAATTTCACGATCGGGATCGGATGGAAAATGATCGGAAATCGGATTTTAAAATCGATCCTGAAATCTCAAGATCGGCTCAACTCTAATTTTAACCTCTTATAAAAAAAAAAATTTCAAAACTTTGCAAAAATTTTTTCTTATAGTCGCCATATTCTGACATCCGTACCTGTTTTATATTTTTGGGTATGGGGATGTATAGGGCGTCGTTTATTCGGGGCCAGGTGTGCTTTTTAGTTATACCATTTTGGGGATTGTTTATTGCTTTGATCACTTTTTATTCAAGTTTTTATCAGAGGCGAAACAGCAAAAAAAAAAAATCATTTTTTTTCCTGCAACGGCGTTCACCATACGGGAAAAATATTTTTATACATTTGTAGACTGGATGTTTTCAGACACAGGGATATCTAATGTGTATATGTCTCACGGTATTTTTTTTTCTTTTATACGTATTCTAGGAAAAGGGGGGTGATTTGATTCGAATTTTTATTTTATTTATTTATTTATTTTTTAATACTGTATTTATTAGACCCCCCAGGAGTCTTGAACCCCATGGGGTCTGATTTATAATGCAATGCATTACAATGCATTGCAAAATACCAGCACTTCTATTACAGGCTGCATAGAGCAGCTTGTAATAGAAGAAACAGGGAAAAAAAACATGGAATACGCTGTCATCGGCTCTGGATCACCGTTGGGAAAATGGCACCTTGGTCATTTTTGACTGAGGCCCTGAGGACCTTAGTGCACGCGATCAGTGCTCGTACTGATTGCGGGCATTAGTGTTGGGTCCTTGGGCGGATGTCAGGAAGGGGTTAATCAGCATATTAGGGGCTGATACTAACAGCACCAAATGCTCAGGCATGGTGGTCCTTAAAGGGTAAGTGACTGCAGTAAGTGATGTCACTGATGTCTGAAGAGACCCCAGCCTGGGGTGAACCTGCCCTTTCGCCGCCCGAGGTGGATGACAGAAAGCCCCCCCCCCTCCGGGAGGAGGGGGTGGAGCAGAGGGGGTGTGGCGGAGCGAAGGGGTGGGGTGAAGCAACGGGGCGGGGCATAGCAGCATTCGCAGGCAGGGAGAGGACCTGCTCTCTGCCTGAGCGTGAGGGGAGGCTGCTGGAGCAGCGCTATTCCAGCGGCCTCCCCAATCCACTGCTCAGTGCTAAGCCAGTCCAGGACAGCTTGTCCTGGACTGGCTTAGGTAAGCAAAAATGCCGCCCTCCCTGGGGCCCTGGCATAGCGCCGCCTGAAGCGGTCACTTCAGGTCGCCTCATGGGGGGTGCGGCACTGACCCCAGCGTATAGTAATTTACCACAATACGTCACTGTGGCCATATTAGTTTGTCCAAGACGAATCCCCAATTGTTCGGTTTTGATGAATGTGGCTCGTGATGATGTGATTCGCCCAGCCCAAGTGTTATGACTTTCTTTATCACAAATAGGCCCACCATAGGGTTATTGAGCACCCAAAATAGTAATATAGCAGCAGTGCACATAGAAGGGTGTCCTGTCATCTGGAGAAAACCCTCTGTAGGGCCAAACCCTTGTAAACCACAGCCGGCACATCCGGTGTAGTGTCCAAGAATGTTTATGATGCTGTTATGCTGGAAGTCTCGGTATAGTAAAGCTTTTTATGTAGTGCTGGACACCAGTGATGTCATTTACAAGAATCTGCAGTTTATAAATAGCCCCGTCATAAGACGACACCTTTGCCATAAACTAGTTTGTGATATTTCGGATTACGGGTCATGAAGCCACGACGTGGTGGACTGTGCAGTCTTGGAGTAGGGCTGAAGAACATCTTGGCACCTCAACCCCATACAATAAATTTGAGATAGTGAAACGGTCCCTCCCATCCAACGTCAGTGTCCGACCTCAAAATCTGGGCTCCTCCAAAACCTTCCCAGAGTCTAGTGCCATGTAAACAGATATGGTATCTAGAAAGGACGACGGAACATCTCGATCCGACCACCAGTAGTAGTTGTGGTCCTACCCAGTCTCTGTACGCACTCTCAATGGTAGTGGCTGTCAATGATCAATTAGCTCCGCCCACTGGACTCCTAAGCCAGAGAGATTGAAATGAATAAAGTTACAAGTTATACTAAATGTTTTCACGTTGACGACTTCTAATAAAAGTGAGCAGATTTTATTTGAGACGTCTTGTAAGGTTACTATTGCATTGACCTTGAAGTCTAGAGAAAATCTTATTTTAATCATGGAAATTAATTTCCCTTTAATTGTCAGAAGTTTATTCCAATTCACATTACACCTGCTATCGCTTCTTAGAAGAAACTGTGTACATAGTCTTGAGTCTTGTATCGCTATTGTGTTACTGTATACACAGCCTCGATAAGACTGGCAGACCCAACCTTACTGGAGTGACCCATTGTGTAAATACATGGATCCCCGTACGTTTCGCTCATAACCTTCACATAAAGCACATTGTGGCTAGGATTATATGGTGACTGGAGTCACAATGAGCTGTCGCCAGGTCTCAGCATCACAACATCTAGACCCAAGAAATGTAGCCTTTCTTACTCCTTGTCTATATAGAAGCAACATGTCCCGAAGGCATCAAAGGCCAAATCAGGATATCACGTGGTATAGACATTGTTAGCGTATGACACTGTACATGATGGAAAGATTATGTTGGTTGCACCAATTTCAATGGTAGCTGAGTTGCAGTTCCGGCTACCAGGCATTATGGCTTCCAGCTCCATGCAGTATATGGTATACCATGCCGAAACACACTGTCAGGCCCCCAGTTTACACATTTATGGCCCATAAATAAGAATCCTTATCATAGCTCTTATCTTTTTCTGTTTGGAGTTATTCTTTTTCTTCTCCATCTGGTCCAGACCTCCATGACAGCTTCCATACACCTTTGCAGAATTTGCTGCCAGATATCTTTGGCTCGCCATTTTTGCAGCAGATCGACCCCGCAGCATTAATACAATCAAAGGGAAATAAATAATATACAGTGTACCCCAGAAATAATGTATAGTGTGCCCTAAAAAAGCAATAATAATAATAATGTACACTGCACCCCAGAAATGAATAATATATACTGTGCCCTCAAAAATTAATTATTATCCCTGTACTGTGACATCACTGTGTGTATTATCCCTGTACTGTGACATCACTGTGTGTATTATCCCTGTACTGTGACATCACTGTGTGTATTATCCCTGTACTGTGACATCACTGTGTGTATTATCCCTGTACTGTGACATCACTGTGTGTATTATCCCTGTACTGTGACATCACTGTGTGTATTATCCCTGTACTGTGACATCACTGTGTGTATTATCCCTGTACTGTGACATCACTGTGTGTATTATCCCTGTACTGTGACATCACTGTGTGTATTATCCCTGTACTGTGACATCACTGTGTGTATTATCCCTGTACTGTGACATCACTGTGTGTATTATCCCTGTACTGTGACATCACTGTGTGTATTATCCCTGTACTGTGACATCACTGTGTGTATTATCCCTGTACTGTGACATCACTGTGTGTATAATCCCTGTACTGTGACATCACTGTGTGTATAATCCCTGTACTGTGACATCACTGTGTGTATTATCCCTGTACTGTGACATCACTGTGTGTATTATCCCTGTACTGTCACATCACTGTGTGTATTATCCCTGTACTGTCACATCACTGTGTGTATTATCCCTGTACTGTGACATCACTGTGTGTATTATCCCTGTACTGTGACATCACTGTGTGTATTATCCCTGTACTGTCACATCACTGTGTGTATTATCCCTGTACTGTCACATCACTGTGTGTATTATCCCTGTACTGTGACATCACTGTGTGTATTATCCCTGTACTGTCACATCACTGTGTGTATTATCCCTGTACTGTCACATCACTGTGTGTATTATCCCTGTACTGTCACATCACTGTGTGTATTATCCCTGTACTGTCACATCACTGTGTGTATTATCCCTGTACTGTGACATCACTGTGTGTATTATCCCTGTACTGTGACATCACTGTGTGTATTATCCCTGTACTGTGACATCACTGTGTGTATTATCCCTGTACTGTGACATCACTGTGTGTATTATCCCTGTACTGTCACATCACTGTGTGTATTATCCCTGTACTGTCACATCACTGTGTGTATTATCCCTGTACTGTCACATCACTGTGTGTATTATCCCTGTACTGTGACATCACTGTGTGTATTATCCCTGTACTGTCACATCACTGTGTGTATTATCCCTGTACTGTCACATCACTGTGTGTATTATCCCTGTACTGTGACATCACTGTGTGTATTATCCCTGTACTGTCACATCACTGTGTGTATTATCCCTGTACTGTGACATCACTGTGTGTATTATCCCTGTACTGTCACATCACTGTGTGTATTATCCCTGTACTGTGACATCACTGTGTGTATTATCCCTGTACTGTCACATCACTGTGTGTATTATCCCTGTACTGTGACATCACTGTGTGTATTATCCCTGTACTGTCACATCACTGTGTGTATTATCCCTGTACTGTGACATCACTGTGTGTATTATCCCTGTACTGTCACATCACTGTGTGTATTATCCCTGTACTGTGACATCACTGTGTGTATTATCCCTGTACTGTCACATCACTGTGTGTATTATCCCTGTACTGTGACATCACTGTGTGTATTATCCTGTACTGTGACATCACTGTGTGTATTATCCTGTACTGTGACACCACTGTGTGTATTATCTCTGTACTTTGACACCACTGTGTGTATTATCCTGTACTGTGACATCACTGTGTGTATTATCCCTGTACTGTGACATCACTGTGTGTATTATCCTGTACTGTGACATCACTGTGTGTATTATCTCTGTACTGTGACATCACTGTGTGTATTATCCCTGTACTGTGACATCACTGTGTGTATTATCCCTGTACTGTGACATCACTGTGTGTATTATCCCTGTACTGTGACATCACTGTGTGTATTATCCTGTACTGTGACATCACTGTGTGTATTATCTCTGTACTGTGACATCACTGTGTGTATTATCCCTGTACTGTGACATCACTGTGTGTATTATCCTGTACTGTGACATCACTGTGTGTATTATCCTGTACTGTGACATCACTGTGTGTATTATTTCTGTACTGTGACATCACTGTGTGTATTATCCCTGTACTGTGACATCACTGTGTGTATTATCCCTGTACTGTGACATCACTGTGTGTATTATCCCTGTACTGTGACATCACTGTGTGTATTATCCCTGTACTGTGACATCACTGTGTGTATTATCCCTGTACTGTGACATCACTGTGTGTATTATCCCTGTACTGTGACATCACTGTGTGTATTATCCCTGTACTGTGACATCACTGTGTGTATTATCCCTGTACTGTGACATCACTGTGTGTATTATCCCTGTACTGTGACATCACTGTGTGTATTATCCCTGTACTGTGACATCACTGTGTGTATTATCCCTGTACTGTGACATCACTGTGTGTATTATCCCTGTACTGTGACATCACTGTGTGTATTATCCCTGTACTGTGACATCACTGTGTGTATTATCCCTGTACTGTGACATCACTGTGTGTATTATCCCTGTACTGTGACATCACTGTGTGTATTATCCCTGTACTGTGACATCACTGTGTGTATTATCCCTGTACTGTCACATCACTGTGTGTATTATCCCTGTACTGTGACATCACTGTGTGTATTATCCCTGTACTGTGACATCACTGTGTGTATTATCCCTGTACTGTCACATCACTGTGTGTATTATCCCTGTACTGTGACATCACTGTGTGTATTATCCCTGTACTGTCACATCACTGTGTGTATTATCCCTGTACTGTCACATCACTGTGTGTATTATCCCTGTACTGTGACATCACTGTGTGTATTATCCCTGTACTGTCACATCACTGTGTGTATTATCCCTGTACTGTGACATCACTGTGTGTATTATCCCTGTACTGTCACATCACTGTGTGTATTATCCCTGTACTGTGACATCACTGTGTGTATTATCCTGTACTGTGACATCACTCTGTGTATTATCCTGTACTGTGACATCACTGTGTGTATTATCCTGTACTGTGACATCACTGTGTGTATTATCTCTGTACTGTGACATCACTGTGTGTATTATCCTGTACTGTGACATCACTGTGTGTATTATCTCTGTACTGTGACATCACTGTGTGTATTATCTCTGTACTTTGACACCACTGTGTGTATTATCCTGTACTGTGACATCACTGTGTGTATTATCCTGTACTGTGACATCACTGTGTGTATTATCCCTGTACTGTGACATCACTGTGTGTATTATCCTGTACTGTGACATCACTGTGTGTATTATCTCTGTACTGTGACATCACTGTGTGTATTATCCCTGTACTGTGACATCACTGTGTGTATTATCCTGTACTGTGACATCACTGTGTGTATTATCCTGTACTGTGACATCACTGTGTGTATTATTTCTGTACTGTGACATCACTGTGTGTATTATCCCTGTACTGTGACATCACTGTGTGTATTATCCCTGTACTGTGACATCACTGTGTGTATTATCTCTGTACTGTGACATCACTGTGTGTATTATCCCTGTACTGTGACATCACTGTGTGTATTATCCCTGTACTGTGACATCACTGTGTGTATTATTTCTGTACTGTGACATCACTGTGTGTATTATCCCTGTACTGTGACATCACTGTGTGTATTATCTCTGTACTGTGACACCACTGTGTATTATCCTGTACTGTGACATCACTGTGTGTATTATCCTGTACTGTGACATCACTGTGTGTATTATCTCTGTACTGTGATGTCACAGGAACAACCTCACATGTACAGATGGATTTTTCAGTTGCAAAATCTTCTACATCAATTCCATTTGTCCCAGCATGGTGGGTATGAGAGGGAGATTGCTCCTCAGAGCAGATATGGGGCCGCTATGTTCTATATATCAGTATTTAGCATGGAGTATAGATACATAAACTAGATGTATATGTAAGTTCCTGGAGATGGCTGCAGACTTATAAGTGACTTGTTGCTTCTATCAGGGTAGACCAGGAATATATTTACCCAGGAACATGTATACACTGCTGTGCAAACAATATGTCACATAGAGACAGCCAGATAAAGATTGCACCTAGGATCAGTAGGTAATAGTAATGGTTGCAGGTCAAGCGCCCGGGGTCACCCAGCAAGCTCTATGCCTATAGTTATAATATAATATGTCTTCAAGGCCGGTGAAGTTATTGCATCTTATTACAATGCTACTTTGTTAACCTCTCAGTTGCTAGGACATAGCACAGTGCTCCGCTGCTGCCTGTGGCACACAAGTAGTTAAGTAGTAAACCTTGAATGGACTGAACCTGGTTCTGTAATGAGACGGCCCTGGAGTGTTTCCCCCAAAATAACGCAGCCTGAATGCTGATCCCTCACATAACCTCACACACTCTATATTCGGAAAACTGCTCTTCCCATTGGATCTTAAGGAACCACCAGTTCTTCTTGGCTGTAACCCCCTCAAATCAGGGCCAGCCAAACCAGGCACCCCCAGGCACCCTGCATGTCATTACAGTGCAGTGCACGGCTCGGTGCCACTCATTGGGCGACCTGGAGAACACAAGGGAGAAAGCGGTTAGAGGTGAAAAGAGGTCTGGGTATAAATAGCATCTGGTTAGATGATGGGGAATGGAAAAAAAAATCATCCCTAAACTTTCCGTCGTCTTATTTGACCACAAGATTCTCACTAGTTGCTGTACAGTAAGACATACAGTGCAACATACATAGACCCTCTCTCTGTCTGAACAAGCACAGCTAAGAAACGCACAGATAGGAATATACAGACATCAATAAGGTGTCAAAATATATGTATATACTATTTATATACTACTGCATATATATGTGTGTGTGTATAATATATATATACTGCATATATGTGTGTGTGTGTGTGTGTAATATATATGTGTGTGTGTATAATATATATGTGTGTGTGTGTGTATAATATATATATATATATATATATATATATATATATATATATATATATATGTGTGTGTATAATTGAATATGCAAGGGTTGTCTCCGAAAAAATTACAAAAAAAAGAGCCAATACTATATAACCCCTCTTGTGACTGGTTCATGGGGAGTAAATTAGCTACAATGAGTTACAATTCAATACTGACATTAATGGACAGATAGAAGGCAGATAGAATGTAGATTATATAGTGTTAGTTTCACGGGGTCCTTTGTGTCTGGCATCCGTGTCTTAGGACCTATGGTGGCATCGTAGTCACATGATACAGGTCCTGCTCAGCAGTAGGTTGTAAACACTGTCTGGAGCCGCTCCCGCTTGGCCACATGGACTTGAGGCCAAATAATGAGACTAAAAGGGGAGAGTGTTACCCCTTATGCAATGAAGGAGCAACAATGTAAACCCCAAATAATATGCACAGCCACAGTAAGAAGATATTCACTGAACAGGGGGGCTGTGGCTATATTCATAAAACACCTGGATATGTTTATGGGCTAGTAATATAAGGCATTAGCATATTATCATATCTTATATAACATACCATGAGCTGTAGTTTCCATTCTCCATACACAGATAATAGTTGCACCTGCCTGTCCTGTGCATGCTACAAGTGGTAAAACCTGCTGCTTCATGGACTCACTTTTTCCATCTATCTTCATAAATGTCTGCATTGTCCTCACCAGAGAGAAATTCACCTAACTTCTAGAGATGAGCGAACACTAAAATGTTCGAGGTTCGAAATTCGATTCGAACAGCCGCTCAATGTTCGTGTGTTCGAACGGGTTTCGAACCCCATTATAGTCTATGGGGAACAGATACTCGTTAAGGGGGAAACCCAAATCCGTGTCTGGAGGGTCACCAAGTCCACTATGACACCCCAGGAAATGATGCCAACACCTCTGGAATGACACTGGGACAGCAGGGGAAGCATGTCTGGGGGCATCTAACACACCAAAGACCCTCTATTACCCCAACATCACAGCCTAACAACTACACACTTTACACACTCAATACCACCTCTCTGACAGTAGGAAAACACCTTGAAACATGTGTATTTGGCACTTGCAGTGAGGAGAGCTTGTCACCAGCAGTGAATTTGGCCCTTGTAGTAAGTTGAGGTTGGCACCAACATTTGTTTTGAAAATCAGGGTGGATTGAGCCTCTAACCAGCAGAGTTTGGGCAAATTCATGGTGGAGGGAGCCTCTAAAAACCCCAGTTTGGACCAATTCATGGTGGAGGGAGACTCTAAAAACCCCAGTTTGGACCAATTCATGGTGGAGGGAGACTCTAAAAACCCCAGTTTGGACCAATTCATGGTGGAGGGAGCCTCTAAAAACCCCAGTTTGGACCAATTCATGGTGGAGGGAGCCTCTAACCAGCCCAGTTTGGACCAATTAATGGTGGAGGGAGCCTCTAAACAGCCAAGTTTTGGGAAATTCATGGTGGAGGGAGCCTCTAACCAGCCCAGTTTGGACCAATTCATGGTGGAGGGAGCCTCTAAACAGCCCAGTTTGGGCAAATTCATGGTGGAGGGAGCCTCTAACCAGCCCAGTTTGGACCAATTAATGGTGGAGGGAGCCTCTAAACAGCCCAGTTTGGACCAATTAATGGTGGAGGGAGCCTCTAACCAGCCCAGTTTGGACCAATTAATGGTGGAGGGAGCCTCTAACCAGCCCAGTTTGGACCAATTAATGGTGGAGGGAGCCTCTAACCAGCCCAGTTTGGACCAATTAATGGTGGAGGGAGCCTCTAAACAGCCAAGTTTTGGGAAATTCATGGTGGAGGGAGCCTCTAACCAGCCCAGTTTGGACCAATTCATGGTGGAGGGAGCCTCTAAACAGCCCAGTTTGGGCAAATTCATGGTGGAGGGAGCCTCTAAAAAACCCAGTTTGGACCAATTCATGGTGGAGGGAGCCTCTAATTAGCCCAGTTTGGACCAATTAATTGTGGAGGGAGCCTCTAACCAGCCCAGTTTGGACCAATTAATGGTGGAGGGAGCCTCTAACCACCCCAGTTTGGGCAAATTCATGGTGGAGGGAGCCTCTAACCAGCCCAGTTTGGACCAATTAATGGTGGAGGGAGCCTCTAAACAGCCAAGTTTTGGGAAATTCATGGTGGAGGGAGCCTCTAACCAGCCCAGTTTGGGCAAATTCATGGTGGAGGGAGCCTCTAACCAGCCCAGTTTGGACCAATTAATGGTGGAGGGAGCCTCTAACCAGCCCAGTTTGGACCAATTAATGGTGGAGGGAGCCTCTAAACAGCCAAGTTTTGGGAAATTCATGGTGGAGGGAGCCTCTAACCAGCCCAGTTTGGACCAATTCATGGTGGAGGGAGCCTCTAAACAGCCCAGTTTGGGCAAATTCATGGTGGAGGGAGCCTCTAAAAAACCCAGTTTGGACCAATTCATGGTGGAGGGAGCCTCTAATTAGCCCAGTTTGGACCAATTAATTGTGGAGGGAGCCTCTAACCAGCCCAGTTTGGACCAATTAATGGTGGAGGGAGCCTCTAACCACCCCAGTTTGGACCAATTCATGGTGGAGGGAGCCTCTAACCAGCCCAGTTTGGACCAATTAATGGTGGAGGGAGCCTCTAAACAGCCAAGTTTTGGGAAATTCATGGTGGAGGGAGCCTCTAACCAGCCCAGTTTGGACCAATTCATGGTGGAGGGAGCCTCTAAACAGCCCAGTTTGGGCAAATTCATGGTGGAGGGAGCCTCTAACCAGCCCAGTTTGGACCAATTAATGGTGGAGGGAGCCTCTAAACAGCCAAGTTTTGGGAAATTCATGGTGGAGGGAGCCTCTAACCAGCCCAGTTTGGACCAATTCATGGTGGAGGGAGCCTCTAAACAGCCAAGTTTTGGGAAATTCATGGTGGAGGGAGCCTCTAAAAAACCCAGTTTGGACCAATTCATGGTGGAGGGAGCCTCTAATTAGCCCAGTTTGGACCAATTAATTGTGGAGGGAGCCTCTAACCAGCCCAGTTTGGACCAATTAATGGTGGAGGGAGCCTCTAACCACCCCAGTTTGGGCAAATTCATGGTGGAGGGAGCCTCTAACCAGCCCAGTTTGGACCAATTAATGGTGGAGGGAGCCTCTAAACAGCCAAGTTTTGGGAAATTCATGGTGGAGGGAGCCTCTAACCAGCCCAGTTTGGACCAATTCATGGTGGAGGGAGCCTCTAAACAGCCCAGTTTGGGCAAATTCATGGTGGAGGGAGCCTCTAAACAGCCAAGTTTTGGGAAATTCATGGTGGAGGGAGCCTCTAACCAGCCCAGTTTGGACCAATTCATGGTGGAGGGAGCCTCTAAACAGCCCAGTTTGGGCAAATTCATGGTGGAGGGAGCCTCTAAAAAACCCAGTTTGGACCAATTCATGGTGGAGGGAGCCTCTAATTAGCCCAGTTTGGACCAATTAATTGTGGAGGGAGCCTCTAACCAGCCCAGTTTGGACCAATTAATGGTGGAGGGAGCCTCTAACCAGCCCAGTTTGGGCAAATTCATGGTGGAGGGAGCCTCTAACCAGCCCAGTTTGGACCAATTAATGGTGGAGGGAGCCTCTAAACAGCCAAGTTTTGGGAAATTCATGGTGGAGGGAGCCTCTAACCAGCCCAGTTTGGGCAAATTCATGGTGGAGGGAGCCTCTAACCAGCCCAGTTTGGACCAATTAATGGTGGAGGGAGCCTCTAACCAGCCCAGTTTGGACCAATTAATGGTGGAGGGAGCCTCTAAACAGCCAAGTTTTGGGAAATTCATGGTGGAGGGAGCCTCTAACCAGCCCAGTTTGGACCAATTCATGGTGGAGGGAGCCTCTAAACAGCCCAGTTTGGGCAAATTCATGGTGGAGGGAGCCTCTAAAAAACCCAGTTTGGACCAATTCATGGTGGAGGGAGCCTCTAATTAGCCCAGTTTGGACCAATTAATTGTGGAGGGAGCCTCTAACCAGCCCAGTTTGGACCAATTAATGGTGGAGGGAGCCTCTAACCACCCCAGTTTGGGCAAATTCATGGTGGAGGGAGCCTCTAACCAGCCCAGTTTGGACCAATTAATGGTGGAGGGAGCCTCTAAACAGCCAAGTTTTGGGAAATTCATGGTGGAGGGAGCCTCTAACCAGCCCAGTTTGGACCAATTCATGGTGGAGGGAGCCTCTAAACAGCCCAGTTTGGGCAAATTCATGGTGGAGGGAGCCTCTAAACAGCCCAGTTTGGGCAAATTCATGGTGGAGGGAGCCTCTAACCAGCCCAGTTTGGACCAATTAATGGTGGAGGGAGCCTCTAAACAGCCAAGTTTTGGGAAATTCATGGTGGAGGGAGCCTCTAACCAGCCCAGTTTGGACCAATTAATGGTGGAGGGAGCCTCTAACCAGCCCAGTTTGGACCAATTAATGGTGGAGGGAGCCTCTAACCAGCCCAGTTTGGACCAATTAATGGTGGAGGGAGCCTCTAAACAGCCAAGTTTTGGGAAATTCATGGTGGAGGGAGCCTCTAACCAGCCCAGTTTGGACCAATTCATGGTGGAGGGAGCCTCTAAACAGCCCAGTTTGGGCAAATTCATGGTGGAGGGAGCCTCTAAAAAACCCAGTTTGGACCAATTCATGGTGGAGGGAGCCTCTAATTAGCCCAGTTTGGACCAATTAATTGTGGAGGGAGCCTCTAACCAGCCCAGTTTGGACCAATTAATGGTGGAGGGAGCCTCTAACCACCCCAGTTTGGACCAATTCATGGTGGAGGGAGCCTCTAACCACCCCAGTTTGGACCAATTCATGGTGGAGGGAGCCTCTAAACAGCCCAGTTTGGGCAAATTCATGGTGGAGGGAGCCTCTAACCAGCCCAGTTTGGACCAATTAATGGTGGAGGGAGCCTCTAAACAGCCCAGTTTGGGCAAATTCATGGTGGAGGGAGCCTCTAACCAGCCCAGTTTGGACCAATTAATGGTGGAGGGAGCCTCTAAACAGCCAAGTTTTGGGAAATTCATGGTGGAGGGAGCCTCTAACCAGCCCAGTTTGGACCAATTAATGGTGGAGGGAGCCTCTAACCACCCCAGTTTGGGCAAATTCATGGTGGAGGGAGCCTCTAACCAGCCCAGTTTGGACCAATTAATGGTGGAGGGAGCCTCTAAACAGCCCAGTTTGGGCAAATTCATGGTGGAGGGAGCCTCTAAACAGCCAAGTTTTGGGAAATTCATGGTGGAGGGAGCCTCTAACCAGCCCAGTTTGGACCAATTCATGGTGGAGGGAGCCTCTAAACAGCCCAGTTTGGGCAAATTCATGGTGGAGGGAGCCTCTAAAAAACCCAGTTTGGACCAATTCATGGTGGAGGGAGCCTCTAATTAGCCCAGTTTGGACCAATTAATTGTGGAGGGAGCCTCTAACCAGCCCAGTTTGGACCAATTAATGGTGGAGGGAGCCTCTAAAAAACCCAGTTTGGACCAATTCATGGTGGAGGGAGCCTCTAATTAGCCCAGTTTGGACCAATTAATTGTGGAGGGAGCCTCTAACCAGCCCAGTTTGGACCAATTAATGGTGGAGGGAGCCTCTAACCACCCCAGTTTGGACCAATTCATGGTGGAGGGAGCCTCTAACCACCCCAGTTTGGACCAATTCATGGTGGAGGGAGCCTCTAACCACCCCAGTTTGGACCAATTCATGGTGGAGGGAGCCTCTAAACAGCCCAGTTTGGGCAAATTCATGGTGGAGGGAGCCTCTAACCAGCAGAGTTGGGGGAAATCAGGGTGGAGGGAGCCTAGTATTAGCAGAATTGTGCAACGCTTATGGTGGATGAGTATGAGGATGCGGAGGAATTGGAGAGGTTGAGTACAGACATGGAGTTTCATGTTGGGGTGCTTTACACAGGTGGGCACAAAAATGACGGCTCTACCCAGTGGTGGTTCATTTTTATCAAAGTGAGCCGGTCGGCACTCTCAGCTGACAGACGGGTGCGCTTGTCAGTGATGATGCCACCGGCTGCACTGAACACCCTCTCAGATAGGACGCTGGCGGCAGGACAGGACAGCACCTCCAAGGCATATAGGGCAAGTTCAAGCCACAGGTCCAACTTCGACACCCAATACGTGTAGGGCGCAGAGGGGTCGGAGAGGACAGGGCTGTGGTCGGAAAGGTATTCCCGCAACATGCGCCTATACTTCTCACGCCTGGTGACACTAGGACCCTCCGTGGCGGCACTTTGGCGAGGGGGTGCCATCAAGGTGTCCCAGACCTTAGACAGTGTGCCCCTCGTTTGTGTGGACCGGTGAGAACTTGGTTGCCTACTGGAGGAACTGCCCTCCCTGCCGCCAACGTCACATGCTGGAAACATCTCCATCATATTCTGCACCAATTGCCTGTGGCAAGCATTGATGCGATTGGCCCTCCCCTCTACCGGAATAAAAGACGAGATGTTGTTTTTATACCGGGGGTCAAGGATAGCAAAGATCCAGTACTGGTTGTCCTCCATGATTTTGACAATACGCTTGTCGGTTGTAAAGCACCCCAACATGAACTCAGCCATGTCTGCCACAGTGTTAGTTGGCATGACTCCTCTGGCCCCACCGGAAAGTTCAATCTCCATTTCCTCCTCATCCTCCATGTCTACCCATCCGCGCTGCAACAATGGGACGATTCGAAGTTGCCCGGAAGCCTCCTGTATCACCATCACATCATCGGACAACTCTTCTTCCTCCTCCTCCTCCTCCTCCTCCTCCATTAAACGCAGTGAAGCGGACAGATGTGTGGACCTACTCTCCAGCTGTGACGGATCGGATGCTATCCCTAACTCCTCTGTGTGATCTGAGTTATCCCTGATGTCAATCAGGGATTCTCTCAGAACACACAAGAGCGGGATTGTAAGGCTCACCATCGCATCCTCAGAGCTCACCCTCCTTGTGGACTCCTCAAAGACCCGTAGGATGTCACAAAGGTCTCTCATCCATGGCCACTCATGGATGTGAAACTGAGGCAGCTGACTTTGTGGCACCCTAGGGTTTTGTAGCTGGTATTCCATCAAAGGTCTCTGCTGCTCAACCACTCTATTCAACATCTGAAACGTTGAGTTCCAGCGTGTGGGGACGTCGCACAAAAGCCGGTGTTGTGGCACATGCAGGCGTTGCTGGAGAGATTTTAAGCTAGCAGCGGCTACTGTCGACTTGCGAAAGTGGGCGCACATGCGCCGCACTTTCACCAGTAGCTCTGGAACATTGGGGTAGCTCTTTAGGAAACGTTGCACCACTAGGTTGAAGACGTGGGCCAGGCATGGAACATGTTGGAGTCCGGCAAGCTCCAGAGCTGCTACCAGGTTCCGGCCGTTATCACAAACGACCATGCCTGGGCCCAGGTGCAGCGGCTCAAACCATATTGCCGTCTCATCGAGGAGGGCATCCCTCACCTCGGAGGCAGTGTGCTGTCTGTCCCCCAAGCTGATCAGCTTCAGCACAGCCTGCTGACGTCTACCAACGCCAGTGCTGCAACGTTTCCAACTCGTAGCTGGGGTCAATCTAACAGCGGAGGAGGAGGCGGTGGCGGAGGAGGAGGCGGTGGCGGAGGAGGAGGCGGTAGAGGAGGAGGAGGAGGGGGGTGTTCTTCTCGTGTCCCTGCCAGGAATGTTAGGCGGGGAGACGAGGTACACCGGGCCAGTTTGGGAAGCAGTCCCAGCCTCAACTACATTCACCCAGTGTGCCGTCAGTGAAATGTAGCGTCCCTGTCCGCATGCACTTGTCCACGCGTCGGTGGTCAAGTGGACCTTTGTGCAAAGCGCGGAACTAAGGGCCCGCCTGATGTTGAGTGACACGTGCTGGTGCAAGGCGGGGACGGCACACCGGGAGAAGTAGTGACGGCTAGGGACGGCATAGCGAGGTGCCGCAGTTGCCATCAGGTCCAGGAAGGCGGGAGTTTCAACAAGCCGGAACGCCAACATCTCCTGGGCCAGCAGTTTAGCGATGTTGGCGTTCAAGGCTTGCGCGTGTGGGTGGTTAGCAGTGTATTTCTGCCGCCGCTCCAATGTCTGAGAGATGGTGGGTTGTTGTAAAGAAACGCCTGATGGTGCCTTTGATGGTGCAGGAGAAGGAGATAAGACAGGACCAGGGGAGGATGAGGTAGAAGTCAACAAAGTGGCGGAGGCAGATGAAGTGGTGTCCTGGCTCGTCCTCTGGAGTGCATCGCCAGCACAGTCAGCAGTGGCAGTGGCAGAGGCAGAGGCAGAGGCAGTGGCAGTGGCGTGAACGGCAGTCGGCCTTTGTCCTGCCGTTGCTGCCTGCCACTGATTCCAGTGCTTGGATTCCAAATGACGGCGCATTGAAGTGGTGGACAGGTTGCTCTTCTCAGAGCCCCTAATCAATTTCGAGAGGCAAATTGTGCAGACAACACTATATCTGTCCTCGGCGCATTCCTTGAAAAAACTCCACACCTTCGAGAAACGTGCCCTCGAGGTGGGAGTTTTTCGGGGCTGGGTACGAACTGGAACATCTTGGGAGATTCCGGGTGTGGCCTGGCTTCGCCTAAGCTGCTGACCTCTGCCTCTGCCTCTAGCTACCCTTTTTGGTGCTGCACCTGCCTCAACATCCACACTACTTTCCCCGCTTGACATCCCCCCTGTCCAGGTCGGGTCAGTGTCCTCATCATCCACCACTTCCTCTTCCAACTCCTGTCTCATCTCCTCCTCCCGCACAATGCGCCGGTCAACTGGATGCCCTGACGGCAACTGCGTCACATCATCGTCGATGAGGGTGGGTTGCTGGTCATCCACCACCAAATCGAACGGAGATGGAGGAGACTCTAGTGTTTGAGCATCTGGATACAGATGCTCCTCTGTTAGGTTCGTGGAATCGTGACGTGGAGAGGCAGGTTGAGGGACAATGAAAGGAGCGGAGAACAGCTCTGGGGAGCAGGGACAGTTTGGGTTATTGTTCTGTAAAGCTTCGGAATTTTGGGAGGAAGGAAGACAAGACTGTTGGGTAATAGGAGGAGAGGAGGCAGAGTCTGACTGGCTGCTGGACAATGTGCTGTAAGCGTTCTCTGACAGCCATTGCAAGACCTGTTCCTGGTTCTCGGGCCTACTAAGGTTTGTACCCTGCAGTTTAGTTAATGTGGCAAGCAACCCTGGCACTGTGGAGTGGCGCAATGCTTGCTGCCCCACAGGAGTAGGCACGGGACGCCCTGTGGCTTCACTGCTACCTTGCTCCCCAGAACCATTCCCCCGACCTCGCCCACGGCCTCGTCCACGTCCCTTTCCGGGAGCCTTGCGCATTTTGAATTCCTAGTTAGAAATTGGCACTGTATACCAGTAGTAAAAATTGTGGGTGCACGTAACCCCAATATATTCTTTGAATTCCCAGTCAGAAACTGGCACTATATGGCAGTAGCAAGAAATGAGGGTATTTGTATTCCCAATATACTCTTTGAATTCCCAGTCAGACAATGGCACTGTATACCAGTAGTAAAAATTGTGGGTGCACGTAACCCCAATATATTCTTTGAATTACCAGTCAGAAACTGGCACTATATGGCAGTAGCAAGAAATGAGGGTATTTATAACCCCAATATATTCTTTGAATTCCCAGTCAGACAATGGCACTGTATACCAGTAGTAAAAATTGTGGGTGCACGTAACCCCAATATATTCTTTGAATTCCCAGTCAGAAACTGGCACTATATGGCAGTAGCAAGAAATGAGGGTATTTGTATTCCCAATATACTCTTTGAATTCCCAGTCAGACAATGGCACTGTATACCAGTAGTAAAAATTGTGGGTGCACGTAACCCCAATATATTCTTTGAATTCCCAGTCAGACACTGGCACTATATGGCAGTAGCAAGAAATGAGGGTATTTGTATTCCCAATATATTCTTTGAATTCCCAGTCAGACAATGGCACTGTATACCAGTAGTAAAAATTGTGGGTGCACGTAACCCCAATATATTCTTTGAATTACCAGTCAGAAACTGGCACTATATGGCAGTAGCAAGAAATGAGGGTATTTATAACCCCAATATATTCTTTGAATTCCCAGTCAGACAATGGCACTGTATACCAGTAGTAAAAATTGTGGGTGCACGTAACCCCAATATATTCTTTGAATTCCCAGTCAGAAACTGGCACTATATGGCAGTAGCAAGAAATGAGGGTATTTATAACCCCAATATATTCTTTGAATTCCCAGTCAGACAATGGCACTGTATACCAGTAGTAAAAATTGTGGGTGCACGTAACCCCAATATATTCTTTGAATTCCCAGTCAGAAACTGGCACTATATGGCAGTAGCAAGAAATGAGGGTATTTGTATTCCCAATATACTCTTTGAATTCCCAGTCAGACAATGGCACTGTATACCAGTAGTAAAAATTGTGGGTGCACGTAACCCCAATATATTCTTTGAATTCCCAGTCAGAAACTGGCACTATATGGCAGTAGCAAGAAATGAGGGTATTTGTATTCCCAATATACTCTTTGAATTCCCAGTCAGACAATGGCACTGTATACCAGTAGTAAAAATTGTGGGTGCACGTAACCCCAATATATTCTTTGAATTCCCAGTCAGAAACTGGCACTATATGGCAGTAGCAAGAAATGAGGGTATTTGTATTCCCAATATACTCTTTGAATTCCCAGTCAGACAATGGCACTGTATACCAGTAGTAAAAATTGTGGGTGCACGTAACCCCAATATATTCTTTGAATTCCCAGTCAGACACTGGCACTATATGGCAGTAGCAAGAAATGAGGGTATTTGTATTCCCAATATACTCTTTGAATTCCCAGTCAGACAATGGCACTGTATACCAGTAGTAAAAATTGTGGGTGCACGTAACCCCAATATATTCTTTGAATTACCAGTCAGAAACTGGCACTATATGGCAGTAGCAAGAAATGAGGGTATTTATAACCCCAATATATTCTTTGAATTCCCAGTCAGACAATGGCACTGTATACCAGTAGTAAAAATTGTGGGTGCACGTAACCCCAATATATTCTTTGAATTCCCAGTCAGAAACTGGCACTATATGGCAGTAGCAAGAAATGAGGGTATTTGTATTCCCAATATACTCTTTGAATTCCCAGTCAGACAATGGCACTGTATACCAGTAGTAAAAATTGTGGGTGCACGTAACCCCAATATATTCTTTGAATTCCCAGTCAGACACTGGCACTATATGGCAGTAGCAAGAAATGAGGGTATTTGTATTCCCAATATATTCTTTGAATTCCCAGTCAGACAATGGCACTGTATACCAGTAGTAAAAATTGTGGGTGCACGTAACCCCAATATATTCTTTGAATTACCAGTCAGAAACTGGCACTATATGGCAGTAGCAAGAAATGAGGGTATTTATAACCCCAATATATTCTTTGAATTCCCAGTCAGACAATGGCACTGTATACCAGTAGTAAAAATTGTGGGTGCACGTAACCCCAATATATTCTTTGAATTCCCAGTCAGAAACTGGCACTATATGGCAGTAGCAAGAAATGAGGGTATTTGTATTCCCAATATATTCTTTGAATTCCCAGTCAGACAATGGCACTGTATACCAGTAGTAAAAATTGTGGGTGCACGTAACCCCAATATATTCTTTGAATTCCCAGTCAGAAACTGGCACTATATGGCAGTAGCAAGAAATGAGGGTATTTGTATTCCCAATATACTCTTTGAATTCCCAGTCAGACAATGGCACTGTATACCAGTAGTAAAAATTGTGGGTGCACGTAACCCCAATATATTCTTTGAATTCCCAGTCAGAAACTGGCACTATATGGCAGTAGCAAGAAATGAGGGTATTTGTATTCCCAATATACTCTTTGAATTCCCAGTCAGACAATGGCACTGTATACCAGTAGTAAAAATTGTGGGTGCACGTAACCCCAATATATTCTTTGAATTCCCAGTCAGACACTGGCACTATATGGCAGTAGCAAGAAATGAGGGTATTTGTATTCCCAATATACTCTTTGAATTCCCAGTCAGACAATGGCACTGTATACCAGTAGTAAAAATTGTGGGTGCACGTAACCCCAATATATTCTTTGAATTACCAGTCAGAAACTGGCACTATATGGCAGTAGCAAGAAATGAGGGTATTTATAACCCCAATATATTCTTTGAATTCCCAGTCAGACAATGGCACTGTATACCAGTAGTAAAAATTGTGGGTGCACGTAACCCCAATATATTCTTTGAATTCCCAGTCAGAAACTGGCACTATATGGCAGTAGCAAGAAATGAGGGTATTTGTATTCCCAATATACTCTTTGAATTCCCAGTCAGACAATGGCACTGTATACCAGTAGTAAAAATTGTGGGTGCACGTAACCCCAATATATTCTTTGAATTCCCAGTCAGACACTGGCACTATATGGCAGTAGCAAGAAATGAGGGTATTTGTATTCCCAATATATTCTTTGAATTCCCAGTCAGACAATGGCACTGTATACCAGTAGTAAAAATTGTGGGTGCACGTAACCCCAATATATTCTTTGAATTCCCAGTCAGAAACTGGCACTATATGGCAGTAGCAAGAAATGAGGGTATTTATAACCCCAATATATTCTTTGAATTCCCAGTCAGACAATGGCACTGTATACCAGTAGTAAAAATTGTGGGTGCACGTAACCCCAATATATTCTTTGAATTCCCAGTCAGAAACTGGCACTATATGGCAGTAGCAAGAAATGAGGGTATTTGTATTCCCAATATACTCTTTGAATTCCCAGTCAGACAATGGCACTGTATACCAGTAGTAAAAATTGTGGGTGCACGTAACCCCAATATATTCTTTGAATTCCCAGTCAGAAACTGGCACTATATGGCAGTAGCAAGAAATGAGGGTATTTGTATTCCCAATATACTCTTTGAATTCCCAGTCAGACAATGGCACTGTATACCAGTAGTAAAAATTGTGGGTGCACGTAACCCCAATATATTCTTTGAATTCCCAGTCAGAAACTGGCACTATATGGCAGTAGCAAGAAATGAGGGTATTTGTATTCCCAATATACTCTTTGAATTCCCAGTCAGACAATGGCACTGTATACCAGTAGTAAAAATTGTGGGTGCACGTAACCCCAATATATTCTTTGAATTCCCAGTCAGACACTGGCACTATATGGCAGTAGCAAGAAATGAGGGTATTTGTATTCCCAATATACTCTTTGAATTCCCAGTCAGACAATGGCACTGTATACCAGTAGTAAAAATTGTGGGTGCACGTAACCCCAATATATTCTTTGAATTACCAGTCAGAAACTGGCACTATATGGCAGTAGCAAGAAATGAGGGTATTTATAACCCCAATATATTCTTTGAATTCCCAGTCAGACAATGGCACTGTATACCAGTAGTAAAAATTGTGGGTGCACGTAACCCCAATATATTCTTTGAATTCCCAGTCAGAAACTGGCACTATATGGCAGTAGCAAGAAATGAGGGTATTTGTATTCCCAATATACTCTTTGAATTCCCAGTCAGACAATGGCACTGTATACCAGTAGTAAAAATTGTGGGTGCACGTAACCCCAATATATTCTTTGAATTCCCAGTCAGACACTGGCACTATATGGCAGTAGCAAGAAATGAGGGTATTTGTATTCCCAATATATTCTTTGAATTCCCAGTCAGACAATGGCACTGTATACCAGTAGTAAAAATTGTGGGTGCACGTAACCCCAATATATTCTTTGAATTACCAGTCAGAAACTGGCACTATATGGCAGTAGCAAGAAATGAGGGTATTTGTATTCCCAATATATTCTTTGAATTCCCAGTCAGACAATGGCACTGTATACCAGTAGTAAAAATTGTGGGTGTATATAGCCCCAATTCTATTGCTAGGGGACTTGCAGGGTATTTCTGGGGTGAAGGTGGGGGGGCACACCGTTGGAACGGGTATCGGGGTATATATCGGGTATACGGGAATACACTGACAGTGTATTCCATTCAGGATCCTGGGAAAGCTGGGTTGCGGCGATTGAGCCCGTCAGTGCCACGTTACACTGACAAGCTTCTCCCTGGAATTTAGCTCTTATAAGAGCTGTTGGTTGTCTTCTCCTTCCTATCCTAGCCTGTCCCTGCCTACCCAGAATCTAAGCCCTAGCTAGCTGGACGGAAACCTCCGTCCTCGGTGAATTGCAAGCTCAGAATGACGCGAAGCTGGGCGTCGCTGTTCTTTTAAATTAGAGGTCACATGTTTTCGGCAGCCAATGGGTTTTGCCTACTTTTTTCAACGTCACCGGTGTCGTAGTTCCTGTCCCACCTACCCAGCGCTGTTATTGGAGCAAAAAAGGCGCCAGGGAAGGTGGGAGGGGAATCGAGTAATGGCGCACTTTACCACGCGGTGTTCGATTCGATTCGAACATGCCGAACAGCCTAATATCCGATCGAACATGAGTTCGATAGAACACTGTTCGCTCATCTCTACTAACTTCCTGAACCTCGTGTGGCAGAAATCATCTTAAAGGCTTGTCCACTTGACAGTAACCATTTGCATGGTCTTGGTCCATTTCTTGGTCAATGTCCCATGTAACACGATTGGGTTGATGCCCTGAGGGTGAGGCCGCTAATGAGTTGTATTTAGGGGCACTTTGTGCTGGTACGTTGCCCATAGAGGTGCCGGATATTAACCTCAGGATTTCATTATTGTTGTCTCCACAAGGCTGATCAAAGGGAATACCTGGATGGATGACCTGGGCGGAAAGCTATTGTGCAGCTATTAGGCTATAGAGCTGAACTAGACATGGCAGAGTCATATGGAGGAGGCCGTATGGTGGCTTCACCCTGTATGGCACCGTGTTATGGATGCAGTCATGCCTATGTAGGAGAATACGTCTATAATACGCTAACCCAGGGGTAGGGAACCTTCGGTTCTCCAGCTGCTGTGAAACTACAACTCCCATCATGCTCCATTCACTCCAAGAACAGCAAAGTAAGCAACATGCTGGGAGTTGTAGTTTTGCAACAGCTGGAGAGCCATACGTTCCCTACCCCTGCCCTAACCCATTGAATAAATCCGGAACGGGCCACTAAACGCTGCAAATTGTGCATGCACTGATCACGGGTGGAAGCCACAAGTAGTGCATGGGCACCACCATATTACCATCGATTGTCACCCCATCACCATCATCAATGGTCCGCAATCTGATTCCATGACCTCCAGGAGCCTAATGAAGGTGACCTAAACCTAGATTCTAGAACTGAAGGAATTTTACAATATACTGCAATACAATCAAATTGCAGTATACTGTACGGGCAAAAAAAATAAAAGTTGAAAAAAATATAAAACTTTTTAAAAATATTTTTTAAAACTCAAGAAATCCCAAAATTCATAGCAGCCCCTTTCCCACATATAAAAATAAGTAAACAAAACACATGAGATACCCCTGTGGGCAAAAACACCCCAATTAATAAAAATGTAAAAATATTTATCCCGTACAGTGAAAGTAGGGAAAAAAATCAAAAAGGTAAAATCAATGAATAAAAAAATTTCAATAAAAAGTGATCAAAACATAATAATAATAATAATAATAATAATAATAACAACAACAATAATAAATAATAA
This sequence comes from Leptodactylus fuscus, assembly GCF_031893055.1. NCBI lineage: Eukaryota > Metazoa > Chordata > Amphibia > Anura > Leptodactylidae > Leptodactylus > Leptodactylus fuscus. The sequence goes on along the minus strand of NC_134273.1, from coordinate 13,783,208 downwards.
TAATAAATAAATAAATAAATAAATAAATAATAAAAAAAATCATTAAAAAAATTTCCATTAGAAAATAGAATAATTAATTTTTTTTCCAATTCCACCCCATTCGGAACTTTTTCCAGCTTCTCAGTCTATTGCACTGAACATTAAGTGGTGACTTTATAGAATATAATTTGTCCTGCCAATGGAAAAATAAAAACATGATGAGATAAAACAAACACAAAAATGAAATTAAGAATTTCACCCCAAAAATATTTGATAGAACATTAGCTTGTCATGGAGCTCTATGGTGCGTACACATGTAAGTCTGGTTATAAATTTTCACTTTTGGTTTTTATCAAACACGACCTAACATTTCAAGCAAATGTGCGTGAATTATATGATGTGGTTGGGGGGAACATCGAGGTGACAACTCATAACAAAACTGATACAATCTGTCAGATAAATGTAACAGTAGAATGTGACCGGATGTCAGAGGCAGATGCACCTCAAGAAATTCTTAGAAAACTCTTCACCGACTCCCTTTCTTTTGTAATAAGACAGTAATGTCTTACTGCACCCAGCGCTTCTGTGCAACGAGAGCTCTTCATTGCTCAATATTCACCCCCTCCACCATCTGCATTTCTTTTCACCCGTTACTAGGTGTCCCTCTACTGACTACAGCGCGGTTGGAATAATTTCTCTAGCCCCCCCCCCCCCCCCCGTTCCTGAGCTATGAGTGCAGTTAGTTTTGATGCCTGATGTTGTAACTAGACTCTCTAATGTTAAGTGGGTGGTGTTGGGTGTGAACAGATAAGGGGGCGTGATGCAGATCTTCAATCAGAAGAAGACAGTATCAGAGCACTGCCATGCCCCTTTCCCTGCCTGACACCACCCTCATGATATTAGGGAGTTTAGTTAGATATCAGGCATGAAAAACTAACTACATTGATTGCTTAGGAACTTTGGGAGGTAAAGACAAAAATCCAACTGTGCCAGAGTCCATGGATCGGATCCTATCAAAGAACGGAAAGAGCTTGAGATGGATTATGGGATATATGTACAGCAAGGTCTTATCACTCTACATTCAAGTCTAGGAGAACTATAGAAACAGCTGAGTAAGGCCCATTCTCCTAATACATATGAAATTTCCCCACTGTGGGACTATTAAAGGATTTTCTTATCTTATACGTATTTCAGACATTTGGGATCTATCCCATCATTTCTCCACCCCATTGAAGTTAGATTTCAAAGCTGTATGGACAAAGTTCAGCCACCCTCATGGCCAGTGCAACTTGTTGTTTTCATTTTAGAGAGGACCTTTCACCACCTCCACCAACTCCAGTTATGTACATCCTCCAATTGGCGCTGTTCCGCTGATTCCAGCACAGTTGGAAGCTTTTCTCTAGCCCCCACCATTCCTGAGCAATCATTGCTTTTAGTTTTTACACCCAATATACTAATTAGGTCCTTCACTGTCAGATGGGCGGTCATTCATGATAGACAGTAGAAAGCCTAATTAGCAGAAAAAAAATAACAGCACTGATTGCTCAGGAATGGCGGGGGCTAGAGGAAAAATTCCAACTGTGCTGGAATCAGTAAAGCGGCGCCTATTGAAGGATGCAAAGAAGTGGAGTTTATGAAAGGTCCTCTTTGCGGAAAATAGTGAGAAAGTCAAGACAAGGATGATGTAAAGTAGGCAAAGTAGGCAGCTACTTATGGGCCTAACAAAGGGAGGCCAATGTATCTATTTTTTTACAACACACACACACTGGGTCCAATCTGTATTGGGGTATGATTGGAATAGAACAGGTTTGACCTTGTACAAGCTGCAACCAAATCAGGGAGTAGGCATTCATGAACCCCGGCCCCTAGAGATTATTCCCCCCATTTTTGCACATGGATGCTGGTATCCATAGGCCCTGGCCCAGGAATGCCCTGGAAATCACCTCAAACGTTGAGTGGTTCTAATTTGTGGGACTCTTTTATTACATTTTTCTCTTTCGAGGGTAAGCGCTAGGACAATCCGACTCGTGTGCATGTCTCTGCCTGGCCATAACTTGACATTTCATTCCAGTCTTAGACCAGCCAGTTAGACAGACACCGTGGCACCACGCAGCCTGCAGCCATCCATCCAGTGACATGGTGTGCTTGCAGAATTCTTTATTGGATACCTGACAAAGCATCTTTTGGAAGCCAACCAAATGCCCAGCGCCCCTCCTGACGGTGCCTGGATCATGGAAAATCAGGCTGGATTAGAGGAAAGCGCCTCTGTGCCGGAGAGGGCAGAGGATCCTTTGTGTAACTGTAGGTGTATTTTAGGTAATACTAAGAAGAGATCTGTCTGATACGGCCGGCCTGACACAACGTTATTGTGTGTTATCACTTCGGGATAGGAATTGCTCAAGGGTGAGACAGTTTGGCAGGCGGAGGTGGGAGACATTTGAGAGAAAGAGTCTATGAGCGAGAATTATTGATGGTGAGAAGAAAAGCCCTATCAGCTTTGTTGGGGAGAACTTTAGTTCAACCTGTTCTGAAAGCGTTTGGAAGTCAGATTATATTCATTGCCCGAAACCCTGAAACCTCGAAAGACACAGAAGACTCAACGGCAAGAGAAACGTCTGACTTACATAGTAGAAAATATAGCAGGTGTAGCAAAAAATGAAGCTAAAAAATTGCAACAAAGTCAGGAATAGAAAGGTTAATAGTTTATTTTTTGAAGAAAAGAGAAATGTAAATCCCATCAATATTTGGTATGACCTTTGCCCTTTGGAGGAGGAGTCCTGGAAGTAATGATATGATATAGCCCTGATCTCATCATCGTCCAGTCTGTCTGGGATGACATGAAGACACAGATGGATTGGACAAGCCAACGTCCACAGAAGATCTGGGCTTAGTTCACCTGAATTGCAAGGACTCTGAGTGTTTCGACTGCTCTACCGAAGCCATAACTTATTGTGTAACCCATCTAGACAGGCAATTCATTGGCCGTATTTGGGGTTCACCTTCTGATAGTGAGATATTGATCTGCCGGGACGTCGTCTCTCTGCAGTAATGTTCTCCATTGTTTATATCGAGCTTATAGTTTTACATCTAAGATAACATCAAAGTGTGGCGTTTCTATGAATATTCACATGTTATCACTTCTCGGTATTAATATCCTTGTACTGGTGAGCTTGTGGCTTTTTATTACCTTACAAATGAGTCACATTTTGGGCTTTCAGAGGAATGATCGTGGCCTCTTCTATTGATTATACGTGCAGAACCTCATCTATCTCTCATCTATCTCACATGCACCTGTATTTGCAGCTCACGCTTGTTTCGCACAACCTGTGCCTGTCCATACATGAAGCCTATATACACTATGTGTTATTATGTGTTGTCTGGTTACCCCCGGGCATCACCACACCTAGTGCTGGAGTACAGAATGACATAAGTACACATCACAAAATAGCGTCCTTGCACATCGGCTGCCAATTCTGATGACTTGTCTGTAACTCTGTGATATGATTTAGAGACTATAGCATGATAACATTAGGTTGGATGGGTGCAGGATCTGCTGCAGATTTGCTGCCAGCATTTTCCTTGCTATAGATGGGATTGAATCATCTGTTTTTCTTTCTTCCTCCAGTGCATAACTATTGGATGCAGTTTTAATATCATATTAGAAATGCTCCATCTATCCCTACCTATCCAAGGTAGTCAGCAGGTGAATGCTCAGTTAAGGTGAGCCTCCAATTGTAAAACCAGAATAGTACAGGTGACTATATAAGAAACTTTGTAATATATCTTATTAAGGAAATCTGTTTCCTTCCCCATTTATCAAGCTAGTTTACTTTTTACATAGATGTCTATGGAGACCTCCTGTTAAAGTTGCAGGATAAGACACACTCAGCTACACTGTGAGTGATGAAGCTCTTCTGACACTGCATTTTTCAAGAGAAGACTTAGAATTTGGTAATAAATCATTTAACATCCTCCATAGACTTCTGTGTGTGAGCTGAATAAAGAAGGAATCTATATAAATAAGCAGTCTGAATGAGAAGAAGGAGATGTTTTTGATAAGATATTGTACAAAGCTACTTATATTTGCCTGCACTATGCGTTTCTATAAAGTGGTTTTATAATCGGAGATACACTTTGAGAACTGGCTACAACCAGGACAGCGTTGCATGTTCATTTTCATTGGACGCATTCCCATTACATAAGAAGACTTTAGGTTAATGTCACACCCATCTTCTCTTTAGAGTATCACCCAAACGTCTGCTGGCATGAAGCCGTATCCACCTGCAAAAAGATGTGTCTCAGCCTGCGCTGGCCTGGATAGTGGAGAGCAGGTTGTATTCAGAAGCAGCACAGACAGCCAGAGAAATACTGGGAAAGCAGAGCAGAGTAAATGCACCAGAACAGGGGCAGGACAAGCCATTCAGTCCCCCAAACAATATACCATATACACACACTGTAGATAGATATGAGATAGAGAATAGATCGATAGATAGATAGATAGATAGATAGATAGATAGATAGATAGATACAGTCCTATGAAAAAGTTTGGGCACCCCTATTAATCTTAATCATTTTTAGTTCTAAATATTTTGGTATTTGCAACAGCCATTTCAGTTTGATATATCTAATAACTGATGGACACAGTAATATTTCAGGATTGAAATGAGGTTTATTGTACTAACAGAAAATGCGCAATATGCATTAAACCAAAATTTGACCGGTGCAAAAGTATGGGCACCTCAACAGAAAAGTGACATTAATATTTAGTACATCCTCCTTTTGCAAAGATAACAGCCTCTAGTCGCTTCCTGTAGCTTTTAATCAGTTCCTGGATCCTGGATAAAGGTATTTTGGACAAACAATTCAAGTTCAGTTAAGTTAGATGGTTGCCGAGCATGGACAGCCCACTTCAAATCATCCCACAGATGTTCAATGATATTCAGGTCTGGGGACTGGGATGGCCATTCCAGAGCATTGTAATTGTTCCTCTGCATGAATGCCTGAGTTGATTTGGAGCAGTGTTTTGGATCATTGTCTTGCTGAAATATCCATCCCCGGCGTAACTTCAACTTCGTCACTGATTCTTGAACATTATTCTCAAGAATCTGCTGATACTGAGTGGAATCCATGCGACCCTCAACTTTAACAAGATTCCCGATGCCGGCATTGGCCACACAGCCCCAAAGCATGATGGAACCTCCACCAAATTTTACAGTGGGTAGCATGTGTTTTTCTTGGAATGCTGTTTCTTTTTGGACGCCATGCATAACGCCTTTTTTTTATAACCAAACAACTCAATTTTTGTTTCCAAAATGAAGCTGCCTTGTCCAAATGTGCTTTTTCATACCTCAGGCAACTCTATTTGTGGCGTACGTGCAGAAACGGCTTCTTTCTCATCACTCTCGCATACAGCTTCTATTTGTGCAAAGTGCGCTGTATAGTTGACCGATGCACAGTGACACCATCTGCAGCAAGATGATGCTGCAGCTCTTTGGAGGTGGTCTGTGGATTGTCCTTGACTGTTCTCACCATTCTTCTTCTCTGCCTTTCTGATATTTTTCTTGGCCTGCCACTTCTGGGCTTAACAAGAACTGTCCCTGTGGTCTTCCATTTCCTTACTATGTTCCTCACAGTGGAAACTGACAGGTTAAATCTCTGAGACGTTTTGTATCCTTCCCCTGAACAACTATGTTGAACAATCTTTGTTTTCAGATCATTTGAGAGCGGGCTGTCCATGTTCGGTGACCATCAAACTTAACTGAACTTGAATTGTTTTGTAGAAAGAAATGGTCCAAAATACCTTCATCCAGGATCCAGGAACTGATTAAAAGCTACAGGAAGCGACTAGAGGCTGTTATCTTTGCAAAAGGAGGATGTACTAAATATTAATGTCACTTTTCTGTTGAGGTGCCCATATTTTTGCACCGGTCAAATTTTGGTTTAATGCATATTGCGCATTTTCTGTTAGTACAATAAACCTCATTTCAATCCTGAAATATTACTGTGTCCATCAGTTATTAGATATATCAAACTGAAATGGCTGTTGCAAACACCAAAATATTTAGAACTAAAAATGATTAAGATTAATAGGGGGGCCCAAACTTTTTCATAGGACTGTAGATAGATTTTTACATGAGGTGTGAACCAGGTCTTGAACCCAAGAAACGGAATATGCAAGGCTGTCATCCGACTGACTGAGGGTTTTCTCTCAAGCTTCAATAGCGTCTGAGGCAGCAAAAGGCCAAGCTGAAAAAAATGTACTGCCAATTGGGATTGGTCACCCGTGAACTGGAATTGAAATGATTATAATCTGGGTTTTTTTCAGACTGCAGGGTATAATAGGTGTTAGGACCAGGGGATCTGGAGTCTCTTCAGACTGCAGGGTATAATAGGTGTTAGGACCAGGGGGTCTGGAGTCTCTTCAGACTGCAGGGTATAATAGGTGTTAGGACCAGGGTATCTGGAGTCTCTTCAGACTGCAGGGTATAATAGGTGTTAGGACCAGGGTATCTGGAGTCTCTTCAGACTGCAGGGTATAATAGGTGTTAGGACCAGGGGGTCTGGAGTCTCTTCAGACTGCAGGGTATAATAGGTGTTAGGACCAGTAGATCTGGAGTCTCTTCCGACTTCAGGGTATAATAGATGTTAGGACCAGGGGGTCTTGAGTCTCTTCAGACTGCAAGGTATAATAGGTGTTAGGACCAGGGGATCTGGAGTCTCTTCAGACTGCAGGGTATAATAGGTGTTAGGACCAGGGGGTCTGGAGTCTCTTCAGACTGCAGGATATAATAGGTTTTAGGACCAGGGAATCTGGAGTCTCTTCAGACTGCAGGATATAATAGGTTTTAGGACCAGGGGATCTGGAGTCTCTTCCAACTTCGGGGTATAATAGGTGTTAGGACCAGGGGATCTGGAGTCTCTTCAGACTGCAGGATATAATAGGTTTTAGGACCAGGGGATCTGGAGTCTCTTCAGGCTTCAGGGTATAATAGGTGTTAGGTCAAGAGGAGGTATAAAAAATATAACAAAAATTATACTCACCTTCCCTCCTCATTGTGGTGTCCTGCCCTCTCTTGGATCCTCCTCTGGCCTCTTCAGGCCACCTGGGTGATGTCATACACTGTGGGGTCACGGATGAGGCTCAATCACATGGGGCGCTCTGAGTGGGGCGACATATTTTGTACATTGGTAGTAACTTTTTCACTTCTACTAACTAGACAAACTCTCTTATGCAGAAGTAGGATTCTCTATTTTTTGTACTTGTTCTGTATGCTAAAAGTCAAATATTGTTCCATGCCTACATTTTTACAGTATGACCTAGACAGATATTTTTCTATTTCTTTCCGCCAGATAAGGTGTAAACAGATCAGATCGAACAACCTGCTCAAAGGTTCTGGTGTTTTGTTTGACTGCAAACACTTCCGAGCATCTGTTTACTGCCCACATATCTCGAGATATGACTCATTTCACATCTTTTGGCTTATTTTATTACTCACGGCATAAACTGAAGGACAAAAGGGGATTTCTAGGCCGCTTCACGATAACAATGCTACCTAGAAATGAACGGAAGCCATGCTCACCTGTTTTTGGTTATCTCAGGCTACAGGAATGAAGGGTGGGAAAGTAGACACATGCGGAACTAGGTAGACGTTCCCTATTAAGGTAACATATAGACTGTCGTGGCTTCTCTATACCTCCCTCTTTTCCATCGAAATAAAAAAATAATAATTACAATAATAAAAAATAGAAATTAAAACATACACATAATAGGTAAGTGTCTTGATAAAAAAAAAAAGAAAAAAAAGAAAGCGTTATGGGTCCCACAAAAAACAAGACCTCATACAGTTGCATTGGGCTGGTTAGGCTCTGTTTCTGGAATAAAACAGGTATAAAACATACCTGCTTTATTCTAGAAACAGAGCCTAACCAGCCCAGTTCTAATCCTATTCAACTCCTTTAAAGGGTATTTTAAGGAGTTATTCCCATTTCAGAAATCGCTGCCGAGATGGGGATAACGGCTTAAAAGTGCCATTAAACTACTACAATTTGTCCCAAGAAAAACAAGATCTCATGCAGTTGCATTGGGCTGGTGAGCCATTGATTCTGGAATCAAGCAGGTATCTTTCTAAAATTATTCAACTTACTTAAAGGGGATTTTAAAGAGTTATTCCCATCTGACAGATCACTGCCGAGATGGGGGATAAATGCTTACAAGTGTCATTAAAAACTACAACTTGTCCCACAAAGAACAAGACCTTGTGCAGCTGTATTGGGCTGGTGAGGCTTTGCTGTGATTGGAATAAATGCTTATAAATGTCATTAAAAATTACAACTTGTCCCACAAAAACAAGAGCTTGTGTAGCTGTGTTGGGCTGGTGAGGCTTTGCTGAGATGGGAATAACTGCTTACCAATGCCATTAAAAACTACAACTTGTCCCACAAAAAAACAAGACCTCATACAGTTGTATTGGGCTGGTGAGGTTCTGTTTCTGGAAAAATGCAAGTAGATTTCTCTTACTGTATTCAATTCATTTAGAGGGTGTTTTGGTGCGCTCCATGTAAGGACGGCCATGACTGCTGACAGGCAATCACCGGGGGCCCTCACATGGCACCTATTGTTAGTAAATATTCGGTGTGACTTCTACATCGACACCGAAACAGAAAACACTTTCACAGTTCACTAAATAACGTGTTTTTTAGTGATTTGTGTCCCATTCAGTTTCAGATTCAGTCATTTTACCATGAGAGTGCGTCATCTTATTATTTGTGACTAATAAATCCATACCAACACGGATCTAATTTTTTCTGACGTTTTTATTTTCTGATAGCTTTTTTTATTCCGTTTTCCATACACAATTATTTGGGGCTCCATCCTGATTCAAGGGGTTTTCATCTATTTTTCAATTTTTATATGTGGCCTATACATAGAACTTCATTCAGACTGTTTATCTGTATGGTATCTATACCTCTCACACAGAAGTCTATGGAGAGGGTAGGGAGAGGAGAATGCTGCACTAGATTTATTGCCTCATGCTGTAGAGTGGTAGAGTCTTATCTAGCAGATACAGTAGTACCATAAGAGATCTCTCACTCAAAATATAGCCGAGCTTCACAGCTGAACTTATTTGAGTGTCTTTTCCAGTGGCTCCTCCCCCTCCCCTCTCTATAGACTTCTGTGTAAGAGGAAAAGGAAACAGATTTCTATAATAAGATATGTTACAAAGTTTCTTATATTCACCTGCACTATTCATTTATGAGAAGTTGTTTTATAATTGGAGGTTCACATTGAGATTAAATTAAGAGACCAGATTGGGTTAAAACGTGATACAAATCATAAAGTGACCTCCAATCATAAAAAACACTCTCCATACATGAATAGTACAAGTAAACTTAAGAAACATTGCAATATATCTTATTATGGAAATCTGTTTCCTTCTCCACTTATTAGGTTGTTCTCCTACTCCTTATCTCCTCTCAGACTGTTTATTATTTGTATTGAACCCGTTTCTATAGTCTCCTCTTACAAAGAAGTCTATGGAGAGGGGAGGGGGAATAGGAAGCTGTTAATTGATTGAGTCTTAGTAGTGTCAGAAGAGCGTCCTCACTCACAGTGTAGCAAAGTGTGACTTTTTCAGTAGCCTCCTCCTCCCTCTTCCCTCTCCATAGACTTCTATGTCATAAGTAACATAAGAAGCATATTTCTTTAATAAAATATACTAAAAAGTTGTTGTATTCACCAGGACTATTTATTTATGACAAGGTGCTTTATAATTGGAGGTACCCTTTAAATTTTGTCCAGTTGAGAAGGGTTTTTTATAATTCCAGAAACAGCGCCTCCTCCATCCATTGGTTATGCCTGATGTTGTGAATGCTGATGGTGCCATGTCTGTGCCTACGTGCCCATTCATTGTCATTACTGTAGTTACAAATAACAGAACAGAAATTACAGAACCGTGAAATTATTCAAGCAGAAATCGCCTTTATGCAGTTTCGGTATTTGTGCAATGAGAAGTCATGTGCCCGGAGATAAACTGTGTGCAGAGGTCTTGTATTGTGTTATATCTCCATACCAATAAAGCAGACGGCCATATTATGGGTTGGGTCCCACCGGGGAGTCCAAGTTTTCAGTTCTGAGAATTACAATATATAACAGGGTTGGAATTGGTTACAACAACAGAATTAAAGGGATTTTCCATCTCTAAATTCAGTTTTCAGTATTGATCAACAGTATGTGATCTGACATGGTCTGATACCCGGCCCCCGCACAGATCAGCTGTTCTAACAGTCTTCAGGTCTTGGAAGCTGCTGACGGCAGGATCGGGCTATTTAGGACCTGTTGTCTTTTCCTATAGAACACATGAGACTAAATAGTTGCCTTTTTTCTTATCATAGATTGATCTTCATTGTATCGGCGCTCTCACCTACAGATGGAGCAAACTTCAACTTGAACCTGATACCTGCAACCTAAAACACAAGCCATTGAAACAGTCAAGTTGAAGTTTGTTGGAATGATCCCTTTAACTCTTGGAGAGTCAAGTTAAATTTTGCTACATCAGTACATGGCTATTTATAATGGAAAAAAATCTGATCATAAAGAAGTTGAAGAATTTTGCTGACTTTTGCTGTTTAGGTTGACCTTGTGCTGGGCAGATCTCATGGTAACCTCCGGCGTACATACTGAATGCATAAAATATTAGTGACACCTGCATTTTCCAAGAAATTGACCTTGCAAATCTAATGCCAGATATGTCAATACGACTGCAGGAGACACGGAAATAAGTCATGAGTCTGAACTGAGGCAAAGAGCCCCATAGCACAGAATAAGCTCTTCATTATGGTGCCAGATCCTGCCACCGAACACAGAAGGACGTGGTATTTGAGGCCATTTTCCCGCTCCCCTTTTTGCTAACCTTGCAAATTCTTTGGAAAGGGGAGACCTGCCTGTTTTTTTGCTACCCAATAGTGAAGAAAGCACCCCAGTAATTAAAAAAAAAAAAAAAAAGTGTCCCCTGTGAACCTGTGTAATATTAGCAAATTAGCAAGTTATGTGCTCTCCACTGGAGCGCTCATCTTTTCTCCTCTGATGCACACAGTGGAGGTGGGTGGATTTATGTGATAATTCTTGTTTTCTACGCAAGTCTTAATCCATTTCCTCGCTTTACTGAGATGCACCAGAATAATTAAGGCTCCACCCCCTTAAAAATTCTGGTGCCCAACAGGAGGGCCCTGTACCAGAATTGAAATCTGTGAAGTTATGTGCTCTCCACTGGAGCGCTCATCTATTCTCCGCTCCTCTGATGCACACAGTGGAAGTTGGTGGATTTATGTGAGAAATTCTTGTTTTCTACACAAGTCTTAATCCATTTCCTCGCTTTACTGAGATGCACCAGAATAATTAAGGCTCCACCCCCTTAAAAATTCTGGTGCCCAACAGGAGGGCCCTGTACCAGAACTGAAATCTACGTCAGGCACGGTTTGGAGTATATTTCAGGCATAACTCATGCCACTTGGATGGGCCAAGACATCCCTGCCCCATTCCACACCTTGATCCCTGCCCTGCTTTACCCGTTTCCTTCGAGTAAGGCACAAAAAGAGCAAAGTGACACATCTTTGGTGCAAAACCAGACTGTGCATCAACATGTGCGTAACATCTAAACCTATGTACACCAACTATCTGGCATAGATGGACATGGAATAGTCAATTCCTCCCAGTGGTTCCTATATGAACCAATTCAGGAAGCTACATTGAGGCGACATAAAAAATGCATTTTGTAACTGAAAAACTGGAACGGTTTCGACTTGTAATCTTTATTTCATGGGGAATAGCTTAGATTAGAGAGATCATTTTATCCCGGACAACCCCTTTGAGGATCTACTATAAAAAAAAAAAAAAAAAAAATTGCTATATTGGCATTCTTGCATTTGACACTCATCTTTAGTCTTGGCGACTTGTTCAACTCTTAATGAATGAGAACATTTTATGTAAATTTTCTTGTTCTTTTCTTTCATTTATCTAATGTGGACCAGCAATATAGAGAATTGAAGAGAAAAATCAGACCTGAGTCACGAGATCTCATATTCCAGCAATACTTGCGCCTGGAGGTCCTAGAACCAGTTCTAGCCTGAAAGTCTGATTTTAGCAAAGTCTGTACATTGGTGATATTTTTATGGATGGTATTAAGATTTTATTATCTCAAGCCAAGCAACATGGGGCAGTAATATATCCAGCTCACTCTTCTACGTATGGAGTGTATTCAGTGGCGTAACTAGGAATGGCGGGCCCTCGTGGTGAACTTTTGACATGCCCCTCCCCTTCCCCTCCCCCCGGACTGACGCTGAAGACCTCGATCAACTGACCCCTAATGCCCCCCCCCCCCCCCCGTCACACTATAATAGCAAATATTGGCCCCTGCACACAGTATTATGTCCCCATAGTGGCCCCTGCACACAGTATTATTCCTCATAGTGGCCCCAGTACACAGTATTATTCCCCATAGTGGCCCCTGCACACAGTATTATACCCCATAGTGGCCCCTGCACACAGTATTATGCACCATAGTGGCCCCTGCACACAGTATTATGTCCCATAGTGGCCCCTGCACACAGTATTATGCCCCATAGTGGCCCCAGTACACAGTATTATGTCCCATAGTGGCCCCTGCACACAGTATTATGTCCCCATAGTGGCCCCAGTACACAGTATTATGTCCCATAGTAGCCCCTGCACACAGTATTATGTCCCATAGTGGCTCCTGCACACAGTATTATGTCCCATAGTGGCCCCTGCACACAGTATTATGCCCCATAGTGGCCCCAGTACACAGTATTATGTCCCATAGTGGCCCCTGCACACAGTATTATGTCCCCATAGTGGCCCCAGTACACAGTATTATGTCCCATAGTAGCCCCTGCACACAGTATTATGTCCCATAGTGGCTCCTGCACACAGTATTATGTCCCATAGTGGCCCCTGCACACAGTATTATGCCCCATAGTGGCCCCAGTACACAGTATTATGTCCCATAGTGGCCCCTGCACACAGTATTATGTCCCCATAGTGGCCCCAGTACACAGTATTATGTCCCATAGTAGCCCCTGCACACAGTATTATGTCCCATAGTGGCTCCTGCACACAGTATTATGTCCCATAGTAGCCCCTGCACACAGTATTATGTCCCATAGTGGCCCCTGCACACAGTATTATGTCCCCATAGTGGCCCCAGTACACAGTATTATGTCCCATAGTAGCCCCTGCACACAGTATTATGTCCCATAGTGGCCCCTGCACACAGTATTATGCCCCATAGTGGCCCCTGCACACAGTATTATCCCCCATAGTGGCCCCTGCACACAGTATTATGCACCATAGTGGCCCCTGCACACAGTATTATGTCCCATAGTGGCCCCTGCACACAGTATTATGCCCCATAGTGGCCCCAGTACACAGTATTATGTCCCATAGTGGCCCCTGCACACAGTATTATGTCCCCATAGTGGCCCCAGTACACAGTATTATGTCCCATAGTAGCCCCTGCACACAGTATTATGTCCCATAGTGACTCCTGCACACAGTATTATGTCCCATAGTGGCTCCTGCACACAGTATTATGTCCCATAGTGGCCCCTGCACACAGTATTATGCCCCATAGTGGCCCCAGTACACAGTATTATGTCCCATAGTGGCCCCTGCACACAGTATTATGTCCCCATAGTGGCCCCAGTACGCAGTATTATGTCCCATAGTAGCCCCTGCACACAGTATTATGTCCCATAGTGGCTCCTGCACACAGTATTATGTCCCATAGTGGCCCCTGCACACAGTATTATGCCCCATAGTGGCCCCAGTACACAGTATTATGTCCCATAGTGGCCCCTGCACACAGTATTATGTCCCCATAGTGGCCCCAGTACACAGTATTATGTCCCATAGTAGCCCCTGCACACAGTATTATGTCCCATAGTGGCCCCTGCACACAGTATTATGTCCCATAGTAGCCCCTGCACACAGTATTATGTCCCATAGTGGCCCCTGCACACAGTATTATGTCCCCATAGTGGCCCCAGTACACAGTATTATGTCCCATAGTAGCCCCTGCACACAGTATTATGTCCCATAGTGGCCCCTGCACACAGTATTATGTCCCATTGTGGACACCCATGAACAAATATTGTATTCTGGGGTCTTTTCAGACCCCAGAGTATAATAATCGGAGACCCAGAGGGATACAAACATAACAAACTACTGTTACTTACCTATCTCCCGGCTCCGTTGCATTCTCTGTCGGTCATCGTCATGCGTTGCGGATCATATGACTTCATGCAAGTAGGCCAAAGCTGCCCGGAGCCTGGAGAGGTAAGTAACACAGTTTTTTATGTTATCTTACCTTTCCCCAGCCCCCAATCGTTATACTCGGGGGTCCGAAAAGACCCCCGAGTATAATAGTGCTTGTGGGGCCCGCGCCGTCACTTACTGATCCCGGCCCCTTCCAGGATCGGTAAGTATATAGGGCCCGTTACCGGCTGGAGTAACTCCAGCCGGTAACGGCCTATTAAAAAAAAAACAAAAAAAAACGCAGGGGTAGTGGCTGTCACCGGGCGCCTAATGTCCCGGGCCCTATGGCAGCTGCCTCTGCTGCTACCACGGTAGTTACGCCCCTGAGTGTATTGTGCTTGTTATACACTGTGTCACTGCAAACAATGATGTAAATGTGAAATATATATCATGGTGGGGTTATTAAATCTCCTGTATTTTATATTGGGACTGAGCCAGTAATAAGATAGGTAGGAACAAGGGGAGAATTTTGCTACATTTTGTTACATTATTAAAAAAATATAAATGTTTTTTAAATGATTGTATTTTATCATTTTAGTTCAAGAAAACCTCAATAAAAAATGATTTTTTTTCCCTCTATCTAAATCTATAGATAAGGTTAAGACCTGTAAGCGTGTAAGCGTTTGCATGTGATACAATTTTATGGTATCCATTTTTTTAAGTGAAGGTTACTTTTTATCTTTATCTTTTCCTCTGGGGCTGGAATTTTTTATTTTTACTTACTTGTTACATAAAAATGATATTGAGCTGATGCATGGTAAAATAGAAAAAAATTTTGACCGCAAAAATTTCCAAGGTTTTTTTTGCAGCGCTTTTTTGCTGCAGAACACCATGTGGGCCCTTAAAGGGATTTTCTGGTTTTTGCAAATAATTGCTATGGTTTGTAGTTCTTCAAAGTTTCCAATATTCTTCTCTCACTGTTTTCACGATCTCTGCTTACTGTCCTTCAATAGGAACGTTCTTTGTTTACGTGCAGGGCCCTGGCTATGAGACGGACACACCAGCGCGCAGCTTGTTACTGTAACGCCGGTGTGTCACGTGACTGGTCCAAGACAGACTGAATAAATGAATGACGTTCAGGGGGGAAGAATTAACAGCAATGCACTGCTGCGGGGGCCATCCCTGCTATTGGACACCCGGCGCCAAGCTGCCAATATGGCTCCGATGACAGCAAGCAGAGATAGTGAACAGTTGGACAATAGACCAGAAAATGAATACCTGCTATTTATCCAAGAATTGTCTTCGTCTGCTAAAATATCTTGCCAGACCCTGTAACGCCTTCTAACACAAACACATGGCAGAAGGATTACAACATATATGGGATCATGGAAACCACAAGAATGCCCCGCTCTGCCAGCTCGCCGTCCCACGAGACGTTTGCGTTTTTAATAACCTTTGTGTCCGAAATCTGTTATTTCTACTTGATGACCCAAACATCTTCGACATCTTCTATATTACGGCATGTTGTATCTGCATCTAATATTAGCAGCTATATTACAGAATAGAACATATAATTATTCCCTATTTATAGATGCTATTAGAAGTGTTCTTTTTATACGTAGAAATGGCCTGTTTTATGAAAAATCTGGACTACGAGACCGCTATGTTAACGTGATGGAGGCCACTATAATGCAGGTATAGCGGCAAATGCAAATGCAAGAACCGGTTAACTTGTCTGTAACAAGGTATCTTCAGCATTACCCCTGTGGGGAGGAAGTCTCCTTCTCCTCCGTCACATTGTCTCCCAGGGTAATGTAAGCAACTCCAACTCCTACGTACACAGGACCTGTCACACAATGATTGATACATTTGGAGCCTCTTCTGTTCTTGGGTGTTATTCCACTTGCATCAGTTTTTGCAAGGCACATTTCAAAAATCTGGTGGTATAAATAATATTGAATGAGATGTGGCGATGGTCCTGCCATGGTTTGCTTATGGGTCACTTTGAGAAAAATTGCAAATTTAGCTTGTGACTATTGTAGTTGCAAATGACATTGCAACTTTTTTTATGCAAAAAAATGTTAGGCCAGGTTCATATCTGCATTGGAGTCCCTGGAGAAACCATAGAAAATCATCAGAGAGAAAAGTCCTGGATGGAGAACTTTCGACCAGTTTCAGTATCAAGACGGCGGACACTCAGCAGACCCCATTATAGTCTATGAGGTCCGCTGGTGTTTGTGGGTAACCCTTGTTTTAGCAATCTGGCTCTCCCCAGGCGGACCCGAATGACAGAGACCAATGTGCAAATGTGAACCTCGGGTAAGACAGTTTCTTAGTGAGTCTGCCCCTCTAAAACATTATCTTATTTTATTATTTTTTTATTTTGCACATTTGTAGTGTAACATATCTGCAGATCTGTGATCTGTGACTTGGTAACACTACTTGCCACTAAATAGTCAGCCTTGCTGCCTTGCCAAAGTAAATAGGGCATGGGTGGACCCATTGAATAACTAGCATAGTTTTCAGCCCAGGAACATGGATGCCCAGAGCATGAGCCTAATTCAAGACGAAACGTGTGCTTTATGCCAGTCTTGGTGAATTCCTTCCACTTGAATGGACAGGTCTTTTGCAATAGGAGATCTTGCAAGTATTTTATGTTGCTCGTGGTTTGGGATAGTGACATCTTCTTATAGGTTCCCTTTCCTGCTATATGTAAAGTTATACACCAGACAAGGTAAAATACCACTTCATTGCATATCATATCCCTCTCTGAGCAGTTGTCCAAGGTAGTGGTATGAATATAGCGTTATGTCCACAGGGATCCAAGATGGCCGCAGCTGCTTCCTGTCCTGCACCAGCACTAAGTGTGTTCCACGCCATCTTGAATCACTGTAGACATCTTGCACCTGTTCCTGTGATGAATACTTTCTGCACAGACGCAGCACAGGACGTGATCTCTGCCATCTTGGGTCCCTGAGGATGCGGCGCTATGTTTACCACCAGAGGCGTCGCTAGAAGCTCCTGGGCCCCAATGCAAAATTTATAACAGGGTCCCAACTTACCATGTGCCATGTATAATACTGGTGCATTATTATGTTCTCTTAGATCTTTGGGACCCCTCAGACTTTTCCTCTATCACTAATATACTGTAGAATTGATAAAAGTCAATATTGGGTTATATGCAGCCCCCCCAAAATGTTACCATTAAAAAATGCAACCCATCTCTCAAAAAAATCCAACATACATATAAATGAAGAAAAAGTTATATCTGTTGGAATGTCATATTGCAATAAGAAGTCCAGTCCTGATGGGGTTAATATAAACGTTGGAGATGGTTTCAAGTATCTAGATAGAGATCCTAGAAGATCTTTTGGGCCCAGAAGATGAAGAGCCCGATAAGGTGCAAAAAGGACACTAAAAATACACGAGATCTGATCCTGGTGCTTAGTGAGTGTACAGTATATACCACTCACCGCCTCCATTAATGCAACCAGGACAATAAAACAATGAATGTTGGCGCCCCCAGGTGGACAGAGTGTAATATCAGTTCAGTTCACCTATCAAAATCGATATCATATAATGCAGAAAAACAACTATTGCCGCAGAAATCTCTTCTTTACACTTTAGGCTAAGGCTCCATGTTGTGGAAATACAGCAGCGGCGTATGCCTATTTTTTTGGAGCATTTCACTACATGGGGTCTTAGATTTGCAAGGTCTTTGCCTTTGTGTTTCAGCCCTAACTAATTGGAAAGGAACGAGGCCCATCCATGAGTTGCATTCCCTAAAATGAGACTCAAATTATTGTAGGCTATAAAAAAAAAAATTGTCATTATATTAAAATGCTGCACGGCTCTTAATCAATATATCGAATATTACAAACTGTTATGACATGTATAAACCTATGTTCACATCTGTGTCAGAGACTTGTCACAGGGTGCACCTAAAAAT
Source organism: Leptodactylus fuscus (assembly GCF_031893055.1). Taxonomy (NCBI): domain Eukaryota; kingdom Metazoa; phylum Chordata; class Amphibia; order Anura; family Leptodactylidae; genus Leptodactylus; species Leptodactylus fuscus. The sequence goes on along the minus strand of NC_134273.1, from coordinate 13,765,008 downwards.
CAGCAGAGGTAGAAGTCCTGCACGGAGGAGCACATTATAGTCAGTGGGGCCCATTGGCTCCACCTTTCTTGGGGGGACCTGAACAATGGAGACGGGGTGCTAGAGTGAATATAGCATATTGGATTATTGGTAGGCGCAGAGAGGTCTCCATTCACAATACAGGAAAGTTCCCCAAGGCCCCTGATTCCAGTCGAATTATCTATACACCCTGTTGTGACTTTACTATGAACTGCACTGTGACAGCTCTACCCTATAGATATGCTATTGAATTTTACATTAGAAATGTCCCAGGTCTGGACCTTGTGTATGAGACGGGCAGACTAGTAATTAAGTATATAGTGAATGGCCACAAGACCACTGGCCTCGGTGGTCATGTGCGGTGCAGGACTTCTGGCAGACACTGATGCTCCGGGGACAGGTGCGTGTGATTTTTCTGTTTTACCTTTCAGTGAGTTGTGAAATTCTTCAACAACCCCTTTAACCCCTTCCCGCCCTGCGCCGTACATTACATTGCACTGAGCACGTAGTTGGCAGCAGCACCATTATTGTATGCCGCGGCACAGGCAATACTTCTGGCCCTCGGCTGTTGTCTACATATTATTTATTGCAGGCTCCTAGGTCCTCGTATAGCTATGTCCACAGAAAAGTAAAAAAAAAATATGAATTTTGGAAGATGGAAAAAGAAAATATGAAAAAAGTCGCCGAGCATTAACATACAAAGTACCTTGCGACCTTGCGTCTTTAAGGGGTTAATGCAGGGTATTCCTGATTCAGAGTTTATGACATATCCGCAGCACTCAGGGATTTCAATTACCGTATTATTTACTTACGACATTTCCAGTTCCGTTCGGATCCAGGAATTATCCTATTGGAATTCTAATCATAGACCAGGGCGCTCGGGGCCACCAGTATAATTCATTATTAGGGCCCGCTAGACATGCAGATATTATCTGACACTTGTTTGCAAATTTCCAAAATGTGACCAATATACGTTTACTTTTCAGCTTGCCACCTAGCCCTTGCCTCTCATGGGTCCTATCCTGGAACTTGGGCCCTGTATATAGTGTTTGTGAGTGGGGGCCCTGCAGAATGGGGCCCGGTGTAGTATATAGAAATAAACTGGGTATAATCTACCCAGTATATTACACTCATGTATAGACTGGCTGATATACTGTACAGAGAGTGTCTGTATGGAGTGCAATGAGTGCACTGTGCCATGTCAGGGGCCCCGTGTAACTCAGGGGCCCACTGGGGGATTCGCCTATTCCTGACCATAGGGCAACAACCTCCCTGCCGAGTTCTGCCGTACCAAGAAGAACTGATGGAAGGCAAAGGACAAAGGTCACACCGAATATTGATTTCTCTTTTCTTCATACACTTTATTCGGACTATTCACGTGACCAAACGATGTGATGTCACTTCTCAAGAAGACGTAAGCCGCCATGTTTTCCAATCCTGGATAATCCCCTTTAAGACCATAAAATATGATCATAGACTTCAGACAAATCCCCGTTCCGCGGCCGAGATAACACATTGGCTAACTCCTACGGGATTAGATAAAAGTCTAGACAAATTACATATCTCGTATTTGCGACAAAGATGCTTTCGCCGTGTCTCATTCCTGCCTCCTCCTACCTGCTTTCCCCTTGCCAATTTTAGTTTAACAAAAAAAAAAAAAAACCTCCCGAAAAAACAAACCTCAGTCATCACTCAGGGTTTGGGAACCCATCCAGACTTTGATTGCAACCTTCAGAGGGGTGAGAGTAGAATTTTAGTTGGCAGCGGAGTGTTGCAGTATGATAATAAACCCGAGCCTAGAAAAGTCCTGCGGCAATGGAAATGCTGTGTCAAATTACTGAAAACATACCGAAAATTAGGAGCACCTACCAGCTCCTCAAATACAGGTGTGTAAGAGTTACATAAACATCTGTACTCCAGGAACGCAGCCGACAGGAGACTCTGCAAGACCTGGATTATTTCATTCATGGAGGAGACCAAGTGCACACAAACCCCAGGAGGAGAGGAAACGCTCAGGACACTGCATGAAAAACGAAGACAAATCAGGATACGGCATTAGATAATCCAGACAAAGCAAACATGACATCATCACAACAGAGGTGATGATGTCATCAGAGCACTCAGCAGACAAGTCTTGAAACCGACCAATCACCTAAGCTGTTCCAGGAGACCTGAAGGGCATCACCAGTTTGGACTAGGTGTATCTCAATTTTCTATGGGAAAATCTGAACATTTTTTTTTAAATTCCTAACATAAATAAGTTTATAAAAAATTTGAGCCAAATAACAGAAGGTATCAGTACAAAACACACCTAATCTATATCCAATTTGGAACTATTTATCAGATTTATTTTCAGGTCATTATTCACAGCTATAAGCACACTACCCCTCCCTGCAAGCAGTTCACCCAGCGAATGAAAAGTCACAGCAGCATTTATTACACAGCAGTACCCCGTTACCTTATTCAGGGGTGAACCTTTTATGCTGCTTGAGGCGGACGACAGAAAGCCACCCCCCTCCCCCAGGAGGGGGCGGGGAGAAGGGGGCGGGCGGAGCGGGCAGTGCGGCGATAGCAGGCAGGAAGAGGACCTGCTCTCTGCCTGAGCGTGAGGGGAGGCCGGTGGAACAACGGTGCGTCCACAGGGCTTCCCCAATCCACTGCTCGCTTCCCGTGCCAGGCTGCCGAGACGGTGACGCTAAGCCAGTCCATGATTGATTACCTGTCAGATATCTGGAGAAGAGTGTGGCTGCACAGACTGAAGACACATGACAGACAGTGTAACCCAAAACAGGCCTTGGAACAGGGAGTAAATTTGCAAACAGGGGAAAGTGAACAACAGAGGTAGGGGTGCAGAGAGTGAAAGCAGTCAGATGAATCATGGGAAATAAAGTTTGTCTACAATTTCACTGAATAGTGAAGCAGTGATACCAGAAGTAGCAAGTATAATGAAACCAAGGGTGCGCAAGGGAACACTACTGTGGATGGATTTGCAGTTAATTCTTGGAAGCTGGAGAACCCATATTTTTAAAGGGATTTTGGGTGTTTTTATTTAAAAAAAAAAAAAAAATTAAATCGTTAAATTCTACAATTTTCACTCAGGCTACTAGGACTAATAATAATCTGATACTTCCCATTTTCTATGGTATAGGGATATTACAATCACAGTGACAACATATTTACATACATTTTGATAGCTTTTAAGACTTTTGCTAAATAAAACCCCTTCATGTGAAAAATTATGAAAGGAAAGACACCCATGTAATACTGTGTGTACTGCCACTGTGGAGCATATTATACTGTGTGTGTGTGTGTGTGTGTGTGTGTGTGTGTGTGTGTGTGTGGCAGGGGAACTGTGGAGCATATAACACTGTGTGTACTGCCACTGTGGAGCATATTATACTGTGTGTGTGTGTGTGTGTGTGGCAGGGGAACTGTGGAGCATATAATACTGTGTGTACTGCCACTGTGGAGCATATTATACTGTGTGTGTGTGTGTGTGTGTCAGGGGGAACTGTGGAGCATATAATACTGTGTGTGGGGGAACTGTGGAGTATATAATACTGTATTGGGGCCACTGTGGAGCATATAAAGCTTTGCGGGGGCCACTGTTCAGCATATAATACTATCTGGGGCCACTGTGGAGAATATTATACTGTGTGTGCTGCTGCTGTGGAGCATATTATACTGTGTGTGGGGGGGCTGTGGAGCATATAATACTATATTGGGGCCACTGTGGAGCATATAAAGCTGTGTGTGGGGCCACTGCTGAGCATATAATACTATCTTGGCCACTGTGGAGCATTTTATACTGTGTGTGGCCCTATAACCGCCACTATCAAGAATTTGCTGTAGGGAGGGGGTAGGGGGCCTTGAACAAAACGTTGGCCCGGTGCTGATGCCTGCTCTGATCCAGGTACTCTGGTTGGCCAGTCTGACACCGCTATAACTTGTCTTCTCCATCTTCATCTAGTTATTGCAACAAGTCCTGGATAAAGACAAGTACAAAACTCAATAAAAGTGATAAGTTATACATATAATAACCTGTGCAAACGATGAACAAGGGAGCCCTGAAATGTGCATAATAAATATATATTAGGTGCTGACGTATCCGGACTTATTACCTATACCGCTATAGGGTGTATTCATCTCTAGAGCGCGGTTTGTATAACCTATAAGGAGAGCAATGACGACTTTCCCTATAAATATTAATGTCATCTGGATTTTATAAGGGTCTGCACTGACTTTTTGAGGATGGTTCATGTTTCAGTGTAATGTTCAGTACACATCCTGTGATGTACACCAGGTTATACGTTTCCAGAAAGCAGTGAGAGTGATACAGGTGTGCCGGGGCTGGAGAACAGCTGTGTTATTGCAATACAATGAGGGCCTTACATTGGAAGCAGCGGCGGCGCTCACACCGACCACATCAAAGCCCGGGCTCAGCCGCAGTTGCTCGGCCTCTTTCAATAAAAAGTTAATTTTATCCTCCCCTTTTGAAGCTCAGACACTGAGCGGCTGTAATGTCCTGATGTTGTACCACCCTGGGCCAAGTCGTGAATATATACAATGTATCTGCTCAGCCTGTGGATATATTACATGTAATCATATGAGCAAGCGGGAAAGAAGGGGGAGCGGGTGGGAGGTCTACCGGCCACCAGAGCTTCCTATGGGGATTGCCGTTTAGAAAATGGCGCGAACAACACCAGATTGTTATCTTGGCAGCTTTCGCTACGCAGAAATTTTACCACGAGACTTGGATGGTTTTCTGACCGATTGCTGCAAAACAGTTTTGGCTGGCAGAGCTCAGGAGCGGGCATGAAATCCAGTAACTGATTCCTGTGTTAACTCCTTCACAGCACACAAAAGACACATTTGTGCATTCATGTCATAAAACTTTGAAATACAGAAATCCTCGCCATGATTCCCAGAAGAATGCTGGAGGTGGGAGGTGGATCCCCAGAATTTAGGAATTGTATACAGCTATATACTAATAGGTTAGTCATAGATTGTTCATAACTCAGTAAAACCGAATCCCCTGCAGGTGACTGTTCCCATAAGGGAAGAACTAAGAGCCTTGACCGTTGCGTACACATTATAGAAATAGGGATAAGGGGCTGCCTCACAGTTCTGCGCCCCTTATCTCCAGAAGAAACATTCGGATCAGATAGGCAGAGTCTCTGCAGAGGAAACGGTTAGAGGGGTTGTCCAGGATAACCCGTTTTTTTGGGGATTCACCTGCCCCAGTCAGATTATATATTGCAGGGATGAGTCCAGTGACAAACCTATTTAGTCACCCTTTGAGGTCCTGACCAGACTTCACTCTTAGTTTAAGATTAATAAAGGGTTACTCCAAAATTGATGACCTCTCCTTAGAATGAGTCCAGCCCCAGAACATGAACCAGTTAGAACATGTGGGGTCCTGCCGCTTTCTGGTACGCTTCCTTCCACTGTTTATCCATGCTCCATCCCTGATTCGGCAGCTCAACTGCATTATCTTGAATGACCACACATACAGACAGTTACCTAGATATAGGGGTGAAAGTTTTGCAGGATTCCTAAGCCAGGGTTGGCCACAGAGCGCTTTCCCCACACTGACACTGATCAGGCCGAGCACTCCTGTGATTGATCATAGGGAGAACTGTGCAGCCATACAGTTATAGCTGCACAGTTCTCTCTATCTCTGCCTTGCAGTCATCACCAGAATCTTTGCAGGCTAGGACTTCAGATAGGCAGAATTAACCCCTCCACCAGGAATATTGACTCCTTCACTGCCCTAGACATCCAAGGATCTTTATATGAACTCTTTCACTACTCAAGCAGAGCCATCACGCCGACACCAGCTCCTTGGCTGCCTTAGACCACCAGGCGTGCAGATATTAACCCCTTCATTACCTTAGATCATCATGGATACTGACATTAACCCATTCACTGCCCTCGACAACCAGGGATGAGGGTAATAATCTTCACCGCACTAGACCTGGATGCTGTGTAATAGTATTTGTCCAGGCAACGGACATTAATAACGGTTGGGTAAACCCGCCCTTTTTGAGCTCTGTACGTTAATAGTTCTTAGCTGTGGTTCTGTACAGGGCCCAGGTCTGTATCTGCCCCACTCACTAGATACAAAGGCTTAGAGGAAACAATGTCACTGAAGGTTATGTGTGAACTGCAGCCACTCAAGATGTGCGGGGATCGGGTGGCCTTTTACATCAGCACTCAAAACATTGAAAGGGCCCCAGTTTTGGTGGTTGCTATCAGGTTGGATTGGTGACCCAGGGATGGGTTTGCAGCTCAGACTCCTGATATATCCTTTTAGTAGTCAGTGCATATTCCCAGACAGCTCTTCACTTTGTAGCAATTCATTGACGTTTATAGATTTTATTGCATCTCATAAACATACAAATTACTCGTCTTATCTGAATTTGCAATTAGCTAATCTCAGTATGAAAATATTGCGGTTGCCTCGAGCCGAATCTTCACCAGTCGGCCAATTATTTCCTGTGGCTTATTAAACTCCTAATATAACGCACATGTCAGGATCTAACATATCCTCATAAATCAGCGCGCGGCTCATTGACTTCCACATCCGTCAGGATGCCACACTGCTTTCTAATAACTTCCTGCCAGCCCTGTCTTTTATCGCTCAGCATTTTCTTAAACGTCTCTCCCATTATTGAATTTGCAAAAAAAGAATTTTTATTAGACATTGTCCTGGTTAAAAAAAGAAGATAACCTACAGACTAGGCTCAGTGTACAAGGGTTTTCCAAGATATAGATATTGGTGACTTAGACTGATTAAAGGGATGATGGTACTTGGCATGTTCACTGGTCACATGGTCTTTTTGCAGCTCAGTCTCATTCAAGAGAATTGGATTAAACTGCAGTACCAGACACAGCCACTAGACATTGTATGGCGCTGTGTCCCAGTATTCAATGAAGTGGGTACGACTCTCATCGAAGTGCTATGGTCCCTTCATTCTCTCTGTTTGCAAACATTAACCCTTCAAGTGCCTTGGACAATCGCGACATTTGATCACCAGCGGCACATGGGCTCTGTCATGTTCTTTCAAATCATCATCACCTGGATCAACATTTTACCATATGCTACTGCTTTCTTGTGGTTCACATATATGCCAATAACTGTTGAAATGGGGCTGTGACACTTGTACAAGAGCTGTGACCTCTTCACTGTTCACTGTACATTGTTGGTGTCCTGGCGGTCATGCAACGTAATTACAGCCTTGTCTCATTCACTTTTATGGGATGAGCCTGCAATTATATTGCATGGCCACTATGAAACAGATAGCATGCAACGTAAACAGTGAAGGGGTCACGGCACTCGCAAGAGCTGATCAGCAGGGATCAAGGGACCCCAATGATCTATCATAAGGATAAAAAAATAATAAATGGACAACTTTAACTTTTTGGGTAGATCAGGATGGAGCCGCCCCTACCCAGGGTGGAAACTACAGTGGACCTGGTGCACACCATACCTACCTATAGGCAACATATACGATATAACCCTGACAAGGGCTCTCCGACATCCTCTATTGAATTCCAAAATTTATGATTTATTGACCAAAACGCGAGAAGTTCAAGGGTAAAAATGGGGTGAGTAGACATCAAACCTTATAAATCGGCCATAAAACTGGTTTCCCGCTGGTTTTTACTATACATAAAGCGTGAGGTTTATTTTGCCAAGAAGCCATGGAAGTCACCTAGACTGTAGTTCACTTACAGGGCACAGATACGTCTTACACTTTACTTTGGCATTACTTACAGTACAAATTACACAGTAGTAACACAGTTCGCAGGATTATTTGAAGCAAGTCCAATGAAAAGATAACAGCACATTCCAGGCAAAAGGGCCAATGTACCCAGATTTCTAAAAATATACTGGGCGCAGCTTCTCCTCCGAGGGCCTGAACTATTACATGATACATGTGTAAAAACACCGGCATTCTGAAGCAGGTCTATGATCCCATAAACATCCTGTAGGTAGGATTAAAGCTCCTTATACATAGTTTTACCCTTATATATTAGGATAGGGGGGAATTGAGACAGGGCTCCTAAGAAATGAGAGCCTTGGGTCCCGATCCAACCTCCATTGTTATCATAGACATTAGCCAGATTTTGCATTGTAGATTGCAGATTTTGCACCACTTTGCATCCATCGGTAGGCGCCGCTCCGCGTATTCTGGCACATTTGGAATTTTTTCTCTAGCCCCCACCATTCCTGAGCAATCATTGCTGTTAGTTTCAGCAGAATTATGCTCTCTACTGTCAAGTAGGTGGTCCCTGCCTTTCAGCTCCAGTTCAGGACCGCCTACTTGACAGTAGCGAGCAGAGTTGCACTGAAACTAACAGAAAAGACTGCATGGGAATGGAGGGGGCTAGAGAAAAATTCTAACTTTGCTGGGATCAGTGGAGCGGGGCCTATGGAAGGATGCAAAAAGTTGGAGTTGGTGGAGGTGGTGAAAGGTGAATTATGTTGTATAGCTGATGTGTTTTTTGCTCTTTTTTGCAGACTGGTAAGAGTGTAGTTATAGAGGGTCGTGGTGGTGCCCAAAAGTCTCTCGTCACATAAGAACACACCAGCACCGGAAATGGCACATGGTAAGTAGAGGAAATCTTATAGGTGGTGCATAAGGGCCCCGAGGCTTGTAATTGGGCTTTTTCCAAGCAGATCTGTCTATGGGACAACGGGTAAAGTCAATTCACTTTTGGTTAATAAGTGCAGTGCCCAGCTCAGTCTAATATATACTTGCCAACATTTGGAGACGAACATCCAGGAGGACAGCACATGAACATTTTTGGAAGCGGATGCTCCCCTTTGTCAGACTGTGACCTATTTGGTGACTTGGCCATGCAATGTGACAACCATGCTCCTTTTCGTGACATGACCAGCACATTACATATATAATGACAGGGAGGCCAGAACAAGATGCAGTATATTTGTCAGATCTTCAGGGACTCTGAGAGGTCAGCCCTATTTTTTAGGAGCCACCCATACATTTTAGGAGAGTTGGCAAAAGTATCGTCTAATAGCAGGTATAACAAAAAGTAAATATATTCCCTGTTGGAGATGCAAACAGGTTTACATTCAGGGTAAAAATGGATCAGAGGGCGGGGTCAAAAAAAAAAGGTGAATAAAATTCATCCGTTTTTTAAGGTCCATTAAAAATGGATGCAAAACGACATACAGATATGAAATGGATGCAAAATGGATACACAGTGGAAGGAATATCTCAAGTCTAACGCTGGGTTCACACCAGCATTCGGCACTCCGTTCTCAGGTTTCTGTCTTCTGCATGCAGAAGACAGAAACCTGTCATGCCGAGTCCTGCCGTGAGCGCCGGTGAACGTTTTGAGCTCTCCGCGGCGAAACCGTTTTTTAAAACTGGACACAGAGTACTGCATGTCCGACTCTGTGTCTGGTTAAAAAAAAAATGGTTTCGCCGCGGAGAGCTCAAAACGCTCACAGCCGGACACTTTCCAAAACCATTCAAATGAATAGGTATGAAAGAGTCCTGCAGCTTTCCGTCTCCTGCCCAGTTTTGGGCAGGAAACGGAAACCTGCAGAACGGAGTGCCGGTCGCAGAAGTGACCGAGCCCTTACTCATAATCTCCAATATTTTCAGCACTATGTGCAGGAAAATGTAATGTGCAGAAATTTTGGGTAAAGCCATGCTCCCTATGGGTATAACAAAGCCACACCTTTATGATATGGGCAGATAAAGTGCCCAGGTTACACAAAAGTGACTGCTATCCGGTGATGTGGGAGATTTGCCTGTTCTTAGAGAGTACCAGGGTTGTCCAGGACTTATAGCAAACCTAGGGTTGGCTTTGGGGGTGGATGTACCATCGCTGGATTCTGTTCCCCTTTCCGCTTGAAAAATGCGGAGAGAAAAGTCCTACAAGCAGAAACCCCGTGGACCCCATTATGGTCTAGGGAACATTGGCTCTCTTGATGCTGTGACACTACAACTCCCAACATGCTCCATTCACTTCCATGGGAGTGCCAAGAACAGCAGAGCAAGTATGCATGCTGGGAGTTGTAGTTTTGCAATAGCTGGAGAGCCGTACGTTCCCTACCTCTGGTCTAGGGGGTCCGCAGTTAACCGCTTTTGTTAGCGGATTAGGTTTCCTTTCAGGAGGTCCCCAAGTGGAACCCCCAGGTGAGAACCTAGCGCAAAAATGTTATAGCATAAAAAATATATTGTTCCTACAGGAACAATGGCCCAACCAAAGAGGCGTCAAAGGTTGTTATTCAGGATTTGTGAAATATGTCTGCCCCCTCACACGTGTCCGGGTTGGCAGCACTTTTTTTTTTTTATAATAAATTACTCATATTAATTTAGTCATTGCCTAAAAACTTGTTTAATTTTTGTAAATTTCATGTCTGTCCAGCAGAGGGCGCTGTTGTACAAATATTTTTGTATAGATTCACAGCCAGTCATAGTGGGTACAGTCTCTGTAGGTGCAGGAACAAGACATGAGACTGTTTTCTGTATTAGAGGTGTAGCTTATCTCAAAAGCAGCTTTCTACTATACTTTGTATTTCGGGGTTAGTTACCATGTTTTAGAAGTCATCAATATCTGAATGGAGATCTGAAACCCAGATATGCGGGCGTTACGTCAGCTTTACAGGCCAGTGATGTTGCGCTGACTCATCATGCAGCTTGTTTGCAGCTCAGTCCCATTCAAGTCATTGGGGCTGAGCTGCAATACCAAGCACAGCCACTGTTCAATGCGCGGCGCTGTGAACAGATGAACGGCAGGGGTGTTGGATCTCAGATTCCTTAAGAATATGTGATCGGTATTACAAATCCCTTTAAGTGCTGATTCCAGCGCTGTAAGGATACCCTTATAAACTACTGGCTCAACTAATTTCTACGAGCAGATAATTAAAGCCATGTTGACTCCTCCATGACCGAACTGCTGGCTCATCGTGACTCATCGCCTCCTTATTTCCACATTTTTTCCGCGCGGTCATTCATAGGACCTAAATATTGCCAAGTCCTTGTAATTAACCCCGCGTATCTGGCCATATATGAGGCGTTTATGTATTTGGTGCTCTGTTCCTAATAGTTCCCAATATCATGGACCACAGTTCCTGGGGACTGAATATCCGCGTTGGTCCTTGATGGTTGGTTACCTAGCCGCCATAGAGTGACAACGTCTGCTTGTCTTGTACAAGGAAATTGACTAGAAGGAAGCCATGAGCTCCTCAGGATACGGAACTGCGAACAAGCCCCATGTCACAGCGATGTGCTACGTTCCAGACAACGGTTTAACCTCCATTTGTGACTTCCAGTACATACCCCTGTCCTCACTCAATTTCTCATAGAATGGCGCATCTTCATGGTGTCAACCTATTAGGTCACCGATTCGTGTTGTCAGATGGCGTTCATGACGTTCCCTCAAAGAGCGATATACGGAAGATGGTACGGAAGCTGCCCTTGCGGCCCTCACACAATATAAGTCTGCAAATACCGATCCGCAATCTGCAAAAAAAACCATGTCAATATGTCATCTGCAATTACGGATCCGCAAAAAGACTTGTATGACCCCCTATACTTGTCTATGCCACAAATGTGGCCAAAAATAGAACGTTTCATCATTTGCGGTCCTTGTATACGGCACGGTCACACAGCTGCAAAAAATGTGGTCATATGTGGATAAAAACTACGGTCATGTGAAGAAAGCCTGACCCTTGACCTACACCTCCCGACTTTCAAAGATGAGAAAGAGGGACAAAATGTGCAACTCGCAAGGCGCGCTGTGGCAAATTTAGCTCCACCCACTTCTATGTTGACTCCGCCCAGTCACATTGATTTTTCCATGTGCCCCCACACAGTATAATGCATCTACAGTCACGTGAACATTATACAACCCCACATTATAATGTTCCCCTCCCACTACCCCACAGTATTAGGTCCCTCGCCTGGTGCCCCAGTTTAAGCTGGGGGAAACCAGAGGGGGGCATGAACAGTGGGGCAGCTGGTGGGTGACAATAAACAGTGGAGGTAGGTGGAGAGGGACAATAAATTAATGGCACCTGCAGCAGGACATTAAACTGGGGGACATTAAACCGTAGGGGTATCTGGTGGGTGACATTAAACTGGGGGCAAGTACAGGCCCCCCCCCCCAGCTACTCCCACGATCTAATGTCCTCCTCCAGTTGAACCCTGTTTAATATCCCTTTGCAGTTGCCCCCCAGCTTAATGTCTCCATCCAGTAACCTCCATTGTTTAATGCCCCCTCCAAATGTCTCCAGTTTAATGTCCCTCTTAGGGGGAGTTCACACGGAGTAACGTGCCGCGTTATGTGGCATGTATACGCCGTGTGAGATTTTGTGGGCCGTATACACTCCCATTGATTTCAATGGGAGCGTGGATCGTAAACGCCGCGTTATTTTGCGGCTGTGATTTTGCGTAAATCTCACAAGGCGTATACATGCCACATCACGCAGCACGTTACTCCGTGTGAACTCCCCCTTAATGTCCTCCACAGTTTAATTGCCCCTTTCATCTGCCCCCATTTTAATGCCCCCCCCTTCGTCTGCCTCCAGTTTAATGCCCCTGTCCATCTGCCCCCAGTATAATGTCCCCCTTCATCTGCCCCGTTTCATGTCTTCCTTCATTTGCCACACATTTAATGTCCTCCTCCATCTGCCCCTAGTTTCAGGTGACCCCTTCATCATGTTCCCCTTCAAATTGCCCTCTGTCTGCACTCTCAGTCACAGAGTGTACTGGGAGCAGTAGGTGCGATGGTAGTGATGTCATCATATCGCGCCTACAGTTCCCAAGGCTGGAGCACACGGGTAGAACAGCGGTGAAGCGGGAGATGTCTGCTGACAGCTCCTGCTTCATTTGCCATTGTGTCCAACTGAGTTGATGCCGGGACATTCCTCCCACTGACCGGAACGGTGGGACAGGACCCATCTGGGACTGTCCTGCAGAATCTCTGTAGACAGTGAGTGACACAGAGTGAAGGCATCGGAGTAATGGCTGGACAGATACGTGAGCCTGCCTGCTGGACTCAGAATGGGTTGGAGAGGGCAAAGTCTTTGGAAGGGATGAGATGAGATGTGAGGTGCAGGTGATAAGAGTGGGAAGGAAGTATTTCAGCTGAATGTAACCCCAAGGCAGTGGGTGTTCCCATAAAACCATACGGCAGGAACTACACAACCACTTGTGCCCTGCATGATAGCGTCATATAGAGTGCAAGTCATGGGACTCAACTTTCATGTGACACAAGTCGCCCAATGTTATTGTATGTAATACTGCGCGTTATTGTGTCATGACATATTTGCAGTGAGAACATTGTGCAAATGCTGGAGAGTACACAAAGGTTTTTGTCAACTTTTTGCAACAAAATCACACACACATTATTGGAAGTTTTCCCGACATGTAAGGCTGGTCTTACATGACCGTATTGATTGTACGGTCCACAAGTTGCTGATCAGCAACATAGACACCGCAGATGTCCGTGTCCTGCCGCACTCACCCATAGATTTCTATGGGAGAGTCCATGCAGTGCTGCAACTCACGGCCTTTGCGGACCTGCTCTATAAATTGTGGACCTCGGTTGCGGCCCTGCACACCACGGATAAAATATCCGGTGGTGTAAGAGGCCACACCAAATATAATGTGTCCGCAATTGAAAACCCTCAATTGCGGACCATTTGCAGACTTACATTAAACCAGCCTACGGGTGAGTTCTCAATACCATTACTCAGTGTCCATTTCTCTCCTACGTTTGGTGTTCTTCTACATAAACAAACGTGATGGACAACACAAGAGTCAATGGGACTGGACACAAATGGAGAGGGCTCCGTCTGTGTCCATCACTCTGCTACCGTTACGTCCGTGACTGTCATCTATGATGACCACTGAGGCCCAATCACAGGCTGCAGGGGTAGGCTGGGCCTCAGGGGCAGAAGTGTAGCTATAGGGGGTGCAGCTACAGGGCCCTGGACCCTGAGGGTTCGCCAAAGGTCCCTCTGTTACATAAAATATACCACTATTCTAAATGCCTCTGTTGGAAACCACAATGTTTTAGGAAATCGCAGCATGTCCACTGCGTGTATTTGTATTTGGGGGGGCTTAGCCTAAAGGGGTTTGCTAGGAGTTGCATAATGATGTCCTCTCCTTAGTACAGACTGGTCATTATCAGTGGGGTCTTAGGCCCCGTTCCCAAGGAGTAACACGCCGCTCATTTAGACATGTAAACACGTGTCAGAGCGAGGCACTTCAAAATAGATCCCGATCCGAGCACAGCCACACTGTAAAATAGATCCCATTGACTTCAATGGCTGCCGGCACGCTACACATTGAAATCAATGGGTTATAAAGCCTCCCATCAGTGGCGTAACTAGGAATGGCGGGGCCCCGTGGCGAACTTTTGACATGCCCCCCCCCCCCTGAAGACCTCGACCGACCCCCTCCTATGCATTTCTGCGCGCTCTATTATGCCCCATAGTGGCCCCTGCACACAGTATTATCCCCCATAGTGGCCCCTGCACACAGTATTATCCCCCATAGTGGCCCCTGCACACAGTATTATCCCCCATAGTGGCCCCTGCACACAGTATTATGCCCCATAGTGGCCCCTGCACACAGTATTATCCCCCATAGTGGCCCCTGAACACAGCAATATGCCCCATAGTAGCCCCTGCACACAGTATTATGCCCCATAGTGGCCCCTGCACACAGTATTATGTCCCATAGTGGCCCCTGCACACAGTATTATTCCCCATAGTGGCCCCTGCACACAGTATTATCCCCCATAGTGGCCCCTGCACACAGTATTATACCCCATAGTGGCCCCTGCACACAGTATTATGCCCCATAGTGGCCCCTGCACACAGTATTATCCCCCATAGTGGCCCCAGCACACAGTATTATGCCCCATAGTGGCCCCTGCACACAGTATTATGCCCCATAGTGGCCCCTGCACACAGTATTATGCCCCATAGTGGCCCCTGCACACAGTATTATGCCCCATAGTGGCCCCTGCACACAGTATTATGCCCCATAGTGGCCTCTGCACACAGTATTATGCCCCATAGTGGCCCCTGCACACAGTATTATGCCCCATAGTGGCCCCTGCACATAGTATTAGCCCCCATAGTGGCCCCTGCACACAGTATTATGCCCCATAGTGGCCCCTGCACACAGTATTATGCCCCATAGTGGCCCCTGCACACACTATTATGTCCCTTAGTGGACACCCATAAACAATTATTATACTCTGGGGTCTTTTCAAACCCCAAAGTATAATAATCGGAGACCCGGGGGAATAAAAACATAAAAACCTACTGTTTCTTACCTGTCCCCCGGCTCCTACGCTGTCTTCTCCGCTGTCGTCCTTCTTCTATGACACCGGACATCACATGACCCGGGACACAGGCTGGGTTCATGTGAAGTCAGAGAAGTCAGACGACTAGGAAGGAGGCCTGGCAGGATCGTGGAGAGGTAAGTAACAGTGTTTTTTATGTTTCTAACCTCTCCCGGTCCGCCAATCATTATACTCGGGGGTCTGAAAAGACCCCCGAGTATAATGATAGCAGCGATGGCGGCTGTCGCCGGGCCCCCAATGTCCCGGGCCCTATGGAAGCTGCCTCTGCTGCTATGGCTGTAGTTACGCCACTGTCTCCCATTGATTTCAATGTGTAGTGCACATAATCCGGCACCCATAGAAGTCAATGGGATCTGTTTTGAAGCACCTCACTCTGATACGTGTCTAAATGAGCGGTGCGTTACTCTGTGGGAACGGGGCCTTAGTTTAATAGGCTTTGGCCTCTTCGATGAATACCGAGCACAGTCCCGTACATATTGTAGGAGTTATGAATGGGGCTGAGCTGCCGTTGTACCATGTGACGTCATTGAACTGGGACGAGGCCACTGCGGACTGTATAGACGGTTGATTGGTGGGGGTTCCGGGTCTCAGACCAGTTCCACGACCTAGGCTAAGCAAACTATGGTCATTATAGATGGCGTGACAACTGCCATATTGCTTATGGACCTATCTACCTATTTATGTCCGTACATACCATACCATATCAGTGTGCTACCATGAGCTAGCCCTGGCGTCACCATGTAGACTCTGTCTGTACAGATAACGCACGCCATGACATAACCTCCTCGCACAGCCGCCATTTGCCGCTGGTGTGGAGACCTCGCCGATCAGGTGACGACACATGGCGATTGTGGCGATCACCGCCAGTTGTGGATATTTGGTATAGATATGACGGAAATAATTTGCACATCTTTATATAAAATTTTTCAAAATTTTTGTACAACAGTAAATTTGTGAGCTAAAGATCTGATGATGGGGAAATGGAGGCTTCCTGTCAGGCAAAAGCATACAGTATGGCTCTGCTCGGTCTGAAATGGCTGATAACGGTCATGAAACATCACAGGAAACGTCCGGTGTGAACGGGGGACAACACAAAAGCGCAGGCCCATTGTTCTGAGCAGCGCGATGTCGGCCGGCAGCGAAAGGGTGTGCCGCGGCCACGTGACCGTCCTCCTCCCAGACACAAACAGTGGGGCGTGGTCTGCTCCCGGCTGGCGGTGACGTCACGCCGTGTCTGTGAGCGCAGGGATCAGTAATGGCGGCCGGTATCTCGGCGGAGCGCAGCGGAGGTAGAGGCTGACCGGCCCGGGAGAGTGAAGCTGCGGCCGGGGCTACGGGTCACACAATAGGGGCGGCACCTACCGAGCAGCCGTACCAGCCTTTGTTAGGAGCTGCTAGAAGGCTCAGGTGTGAGGAGAGGAGGCCCCGAGTGACCGGTATACAGGAGACTCCTCCCGGGGGGCGACATGGGGAACTGCCTGAAGTCACCCACATCGGATGATATCTCACTGCTGCACGAATCCCAATCTGATCGGGCGAGCTATGGCGATGGCAATGAGGGGGATCAGGAGCCGCCGCCCCCATACCAGGTAATGTACAGAGGTATACAGGCAGACGTATATAGCTGTGTAGGTGCAGTATATAGGGCAGGGGCTATGCGGATATGGGATATAGCTCTGTATATACTGTATAGGGGGATGTAGCTGTGTATATACTGTATAGGGGACATAGCTGTGTGTATATACAGTATAGGGGGCATAGCTCTGTGTATATACTGTATAGGGGATATAGCTGTGTATATACTGTATAGGGGACATAGCTGTGTGTATATACAGTATAGGGGGCATAGCTCTGTGTATATACTGTATAGGGGATATAGCTGTGTATATACAGTATAGGGGGCATAGCTGTGTGTATATACTGTATAGGGGGACATAACTCTGTGTATATACAGTATAGGGGACATAGCTCTGTGTATACAGTATAGGGGACATAGCTCTGTGTATACAGTATAGGGGACATAGCTCTGTGTATACAGTATAGGGGACATAGCTCTGTGTATACAGTATAGGGGACATAGCTCTGTATATACTGTATAGGGGACATAGCTCTGTGTATACTGTATAGGGGACATAGCTCTGTGTATATACTGTATAGGGGACATAGCTCTGTGTATATACTGTGTAGGGGGTATAGCTCTGTGTATATACTGTGTAGGGGGTAAAGCTCTGTGTATATACTGTGTAGGGGACATAGCTCTGTGTATATACAGTATAGGGGGTATAGCTCTGTGTATATACAGTATAGGGGACATAGCTCTGTGTATACTGTATAGGGGACATAGCTCTGTGTATACTGTATAGGGGACATAGCTCTGTGTATACTGTATAGGGGACATAGCTCTGTGTATATACTGTGTAGGGGGTATAGCTCTGTGTATATACTGTGTAGGGGGTATAGCTCTGTGTATATACAGTATAGGGGGCATAGCTCTGTATATACTGTATAAGGGGATATAGCTCTGTATATACAGTATAGGGGACATAGCTCTGTGTATATACAGTATAGGGGGCATAGCTGTGTGTATATACTGTATAGGGGACATAGCTCTGTGTATATACTGTATAAGGGGATATAGCTCTGTATATACAGTATAGGGGACATAGCTCTGTGTATATACAGTATAGGGGACATAGCTCTGTGTATATACTGTATAGGGGACATAGCTCTGCGTATATACAGTATAGGGGGCATAGCTCTGTGTATACTGTATAGGGGACATAGCTCTGTGTATATACTGTGTAGGGGGTATAGCTCTGTGTATATACTGTGTAGGGGGTATAGCTCTGTGTATATACAGTATAGGGGGCATAGCTCTGTATATACTGTATAAGGGGATATAGCTCTGTATATACAGTATAGGGGACATAGCTCTGTGTATATACAGTATAGGGGGCATAGCTGTGTGTATATACTGTATAGGGGACATAGCTCTGTGTATATACTGTATAAGGGGATATAGCTCTGTATATACAGTATAGGGGACATAGCTCTGTGTATATACAGTATAGGGGACATAGCTCTGTGTATATACTGTATAGGGGACATAGCTCTGTGTATATACAGTATAGGGGGCATAGCTTTGTGTATATACTGTGTAGGGGGTATAGCTGTGTGTATATACAGTATAGGGGACATAGCTCTGTGTATATACAGTATAGGGGGTATAGCTCTGTGTATATACAGTATAGGGGACATAGCTCTGTGTATACTGTATAGGGGACATAGCTCTGTGTATACTGTATAGGGGACATAGCTCTGTGTATACTGTGTAGGGGACATAGCTCTGTGTATACTGTGTAGGGGACATAGCTCTGTGTATATACTGTGTAGGGGACATAGCTCTGTGTATATACAGTATAGGGGGCATAGCTCTGTATATACTGTATAAGGGGATATAGCTCTGTATATACAGTATAGGGGACATAGCTCTGTGTATATACAGTATAGGGGGCATAGCTGTGTGTATATACTGTATAGGGGACATAGCTCTGTGTATATACTGTATAGGGGACATAGCTCTGTGTATATACTGTGTAGGGGGTATAGCTCTGTGTATATACAGTATAGGGGACATAGCTCTGTGTATATACAGTATAGGGGGCATAGCTCTGTGTATATAGAGTATAGGGGGCATAGCTTTGTGTATATACAGTATAAGGGGCATAGCTTTGTGTACATACAGTATAGGGGACATAGCTCTGTGTATATACTGTATAGGGGACATAACTCTGTGTATATACTGTATAGGGGACATAGCTCTGTGTATATACTGTGTAGGGGGTATAGCTCTGTGTATATACAGTATAGGGGACATAGCTCTGTGTATATACAGTATAGGGGGCCTAGCTCTGTGTATATACAGTATAGGGGGCATAGCTTTGTGTATATACAGTATAGGGGGCATAGCTTTGTGTATATACAGTATAGGGGGCATAGCTTTGTGTATATACAGTATAGGGGGTATAGCTCTGTGTATATACAATATAGGGGACATAGCTCTGTGTATATACAGTATAGGGGCATAGCTCTGTGTATATACAGTATAGGGGGCATAGCTTTGTGTATATACTGTATAGGGGGTATAGCTGTGTGTATATACTGTATAGGGGACATAGCTCTGTGTATATACAGTATAGGGGACATAGCTCTGTGTATATACAGTATAGGGGGCATAGCTCTGTGTATATACTGTATAAAGGGATATAGCTCTGTGTATATACAGTATAGGGGGCATAGCTCTGTGTATATACTGTATAGGGGGCCTAGCTCTGTGTATATGCAGTATAAGGGGATATAGCTGTGAGTATATACAGTATAGGGGATATAGCTCTGTGTATATACAGTATAGGGGGCATTGCTGTGTGTATATACAGTATAGGGGGCATAGCTCTGTGTATATACAGTATAGGGGGCATAGCTATGTGTATATACAGTATAGGGGACATAGCTCTGTGTATACAGTACAGGGGGCATAGCTCTGTGTATATACAGTATAGGGGACATAGCTCTGTGTATATACAGTATAGGGGGCATAGCTCTGTGTATATACAGTATAGGGGGCATAGCTTTGTGTATATACAGTATAAGGGGCATAGCTTTGTGTATATACAGTATAGGGGACATAGCGCTGTGTATATACAGTATAGGGGATATAGCTCTGTGTATATACAGTATAGGGGGCATAGCTTTGTGTATATACTGTATAGGGGGTATAGCTGTGTGTATATACTGTATAGGGGACATAGCTCTGTGTATATACAGTATAGGGGACATAGCTCTGTGTATATACAGTATAGGGGGCATAGCTCTGTGTATATACTGTATAAGGGGATATAGCTCTGTGTATATACAGTATAGGGGGCATAGCTCTGTGTATATACTGTATAGGGGGCCTAGCTCTGTGTATATGCAGTATAAGGGGATATAGCTGTGAGTATATACAGTATAGGGGGCATAGCTCTGTGTATATACAGTATAGGGGACATAGCTGTGTGTATATACAGTATAGGGGGCATTGCTGTGTGTATATACAGTATAGGGGGCATAGCTCTGTGTATATACAGTATAGGGGGCATAGCTATGTGTATATACAGTATAAGGGGATATAGCTCTGTATATACTGTATAGGGGACATAGCTCTGTGTATACAGTACAGGGGGCATAGCTCTGTGTATATACAGTATAGGGGACATAGCTCTGTGTATATACAGTATAGGGGGCATAGCTCTGTGTATATACAGTATAGGGGGCATAGCTTTGTGTATATACAGTATAAGGGGCATAGCTTTGTGTATATACAGTATAGGGGACATAGCTCTGTGTATATACAGTATGGGGGGCATAGCTCTGTGTATATACAGTATAGGGGGTATAGCTCTGTGTATATACTGTATAGGGGACATAGCTGTGTGTATATACTGTATAGGGGACATAGCTCTGTGTATATACAGTATAGGGGACATAGCTCTGCGTATATACTGTATAGGGGGCATAGCTTTGTGTATATACTGTATAGGGGACATACCTCTGCGTATATACAGTATAGGGGACATAGCTGTGTGTATATACAGTATAGGGGACATAGCTGTGTGTATATACAGTATAGGGGACATAGCTGTGTGTATATACAGTATAGGGGGCATAGCTCTGTGTATATACAGTATAGGGGGCATAGCTCTGTGTATATACAGTATAGGGGGCATAGCTATGTGTATATACAGTATAGGGGGCATAGCTATGTGTATATACAGTATAGGGGGCATAGCTCTGTGTATATACTGTATAGGGGACATACCTCTGCGTATATACAGTATAGGGGATATAGCTCTGTGTATATACAGTATAGGGGGCATAGCTCTGTGTATATACAGTATAGGGGGCATAGCTCT
This sequence comes from Leptodactylus fuscus, assembly GCF_031893055.1. Classification (NCBI taxonomy): domain Eukaryota; kingdom Metazoa; phylum Chordata; class Amphibia; order Anura; family Leptodactylidae; genus Leptodactylus; species Leptodactylus fuscus. The sequence continues at coordinate 13,743,673 of NC_134273.1, read as the reverse complement.
GTGTATATACAGTATAGGGGGCATAGCTCTGTGTATATACAGTATAGGGGGCATAGCTATGTGTATATACAGTATAGGGGGCATAGCTCTGTGTATATACTGTATAGGGGACATACCTCTGCGTATATACAGTATAGGGGATATAGCTCTGTGTATATACAGTATAGGGGGCATAGCTCTGTGTATATACAGTATAGGGGGCATAGCTCTGTGTATATACAGTATAGGGGGCATAGCTCTGCGTATATACAGTATAGGGGACATAGCTCTGTGTATACTGTATAGGGGACATAGCTCTGTGTATATACAGTATAGGGGGCATAGCTATGTGTATATACAGTATAGGGGATATAGCTGTGTGTATACAGTATAGGGGGCATAGCTACATGTATGTAGTACACATCTATGTATACAGTATAGGGTCATAGCTATGCGTATATACAGTATATGGGGCATGTCTATTTTGGGTTTATAGTTTACAGTATAATGTGTATTTGTGTATCATATATGTTTGTGTGTGTAATACAGTGTATATAACGGGGCATTTGTGTACAAATAATGTATAGTATACGGTGTGAATGTTATATATACTGTTTATAGTATTGTCTGTACTTAGTATATACTGTTTAGCGTATGTTTGTATAGTGTATGTGTTACCATTCCACTTGCCAGAGCAGCGTGTCCTTACACGTGGTATATATTCCTCCACATGCAGATGCCACTGTATACCTGTATATCTGTATTACCTGTATATCTGTATTACCTGTATATCTGTATATGTGGGCGCTGTTTTGTCCACAATGTTGGATTGCAGCCTATTGGTGTCGGCCCTGGTTGTACGCTGCCATAGTGTGTGGTGCCATAGTGTATAGAGCCAAGCCCCCAACCATAACACCCCGCTGTCCATTTACTCATACAGAGGATCAGCACACCACAGGCCTACCAAAAAGAACGCTATGAGGGAATATATTTGTTAATGGTGACCAGTCGTCTGTACAGGGTACGCGGTTCCTAAACCAGGAGTGCCTTCATGCTGCTGGCCTTAGGGCCCTAAACCTGGTGACCTCAGTCCCTGCTGGAGTTATATGATGAGCAATCTGCTGATCTCCCGGGTCATGCACTGTTGATATCGAGGTTCATTGTGCATGCTCGGCCAGTCCTCCATTCACCTCGTAGGGTTGCTAGAGATCGCCATTTGCAAAGTTCCATAGAGGTGAATAGAGTGGTGGCCACTGGCCATTCCTGTGCACCCTGGTTCATAGCTATGGGCCCTGTTGTCATGTCTGGGGTCCTCTGTACCATGGATAGACTCATTATATTGATGGCCTGTTAACATTGTATTATTGGTTGGGGTGCAAAGAGCCCCAATAGGATGTCTGTGATACAGTCCGGGCATTTGGGGTCCCTGATGCTGGAAAAGGTGGCACTCAGTCTTTGCTGTATTATCCACCATGTTGCAACACACCCATCAATATATAATCTGTATGGTCTATGGATGTGATGGCGATTCCACTGCATGCCATAATATGCTGCTGTTTACTGTGTATGGCGGAGGCATTTACTATAGGCACATGGCTGAGAGTCACATGACCTCTATAGGTGTACTATAGGCGACCTCTAGGACTTGTACAACACGTTCTACAGCTCCGACTGGTTGTCTCTCATCCTTGTAGCCCAGTAGTCTCATATTTAGCCCCCGCTGCAGCAGGAGTAGTGCCGAGCATCACCCACGACCTACCTGTGCCGCTCGGTCCCATAGGTAGTACTTAGTAGTCAGTGACTTATTACTTTCATAACGCTGGCCAGACAGGCAGACGGGTTTTGGCAGCTGCAGAACATCCTGATGGATTGGTGTGCTCCAGTTGTAGTCGCGCTGACTGTTGTGTCTGGAGCAATGACAGCATTCAGCACACGTGTCTCATTGTGTAACATGTATGTACAGGCTGTGTCAACATGGCTCAGCTGGTGCCAGCCGACCGCAGACAAGGGCCTGTATCGTATAGCGTGTATGAGGAAGAGTCTGCAAAAAAAAAATGGGAGGGGGATCTTGGTTACTCTTTCACTATAGTGGTTTGTGCTGGAGAAATATGGACCCATAGCACAAGGGGGGGCAGGTGCTGGCTCCAATCACATGACTCAGGGTCCGAATCAGCCCAGGTCCCCTAAGTAAGTGGCATACAAAACCTCAGAGGGAGTAAGTGATGATAGACTCCCTGGATACCTCTTTAAGGGCCATTAGATTTTGCACGGTGTGGGACTTTGGGTGGTGCTGAGCATTGGACCCCATCTATATGTCAACTGAACCCCTTAATTTGGGACCACGCAATCATCTAATGTGTATAAGAGGCCTAGATTTCAACATGTCCTCTTTTATTCTCATGGAAGAGGAGTCTTGCAGTGGATCCCTGTTGCAAACACATGCATGCTCTGCCGAGGTGACTGTATATAGGTACATAGGGGGTCGGGAGGAATAGCTGTCAGCAGAACGATCAGGTATCTTGTTCATGGCCGGTCCATGTATGTTACTATATAGGGTATGTCATTTCGGGAGGCTCTGTAGTACACAGCGGCAACCAATCAGATCCCTGCTCAGGAGCTGCGACCTGATTGGCTCCTTTGTGTATCCTGTGCCCTTGGCCTGGTGATAATAAATCTCCCCCATTGTGATTTGTGACCACTTAGATCTGTTAGGTTGGCAGCGTCTCTATGAAGATTAATGGCGGCGACTCTATACCATAAGCAGAGAGGTCATTGCTCCTCGGTGCCCGGTGCTGCCGTGGTCGTTGAATGCGCCTTTTATTGTTCCCCATCTGAATGTGAATGTTCTTTTGACAGTGTAAAATCCAGCAGGCCTGCAAATTTATAAAGTAAATATCATCCATAACAATGTGTGACTTTCATTCCCCTCCGCGCCTCCGAAAGGCAAACAGCTGCGCACTGTGCCGTGATGAATGAGCCTTCTGCCTCCGTAGCAGTCCCTGGGCTTTCTGTGCTAGACGCAGCGCTTACTTACACAAAATACCCGTATTTATGTTCCTGGTAATAACCTGAGCCTGGCACATCAGGCCGCTTATATTAAAGAGCGTGCCCTGGAAAAAAAAAAATTGCAGTCATTGCTTTGTTTCTTTGTGTGAATTGTTTTTCTTCATTCCCTGCCCAGTTCGTCGCCCGCACTCAGATGGCTGCATTTTAGCATCTGTATTCCCATTACAAATCCCAACCCGACTGCAGGGCTGAGCAAACCTCATGATAGGGGCCCGTGATGTATTTGCAGTCATACTATGGCAGCGTGCACATCGGTGGTCTAGGTGTTATCCATTATTGCAGATATGGACCTGTTCTATGCAAAGCCCCCCGTGCACACGGATATGTTTTTTTGGTAGGACCAAGCTGCAAAAAAAAAAATGGAGCCGGTCCTATTTTTGCAGCTCAGATTTTCTGTTTTATTGTTGGGGGTCTATGGAAAACAAGGGCCCAGGTTTGCAACTGTGGTTATGTGCATGGGTTATTCCTCCCGCTCTGGTATAATCATGCACCCTGGCAGAGCATGCACGTGTCTTGAATGGTAAGAGAGGAATAAGTCTCATGGCCGTAGGCATGTAAAATAACAACATTGCTCCAACATCATTTGTCGGGAGATTTGGGGCACGTCAGATGGACACGTCATCCAACATTACAATGTATGTAGCTTCACTTCTGTTGCGACAAAGCAACTCCTGAGGCCTTTTGCACACTGGAATCCAACCCAGAAAATCCAGTTTGTCCATAGGTGGGGTCTCCAGGCCTGTTCTCATTATGGAGACCCAGGCTCCGCATAGTAATCTGTAATGCCTGGAGTCCCTGTATGGGACAATAGAGCTGCGGGGGAGGGGGGGGTCACTATAATGCAGGGGCTATGGGCTGGTTTGTATAGACTTGGACGTTCCAGTCCGAATTCCTCTGTATGCATAAGCGCACATCAAAAAAGTCTGTGTGCCTGTGCCCTAACCCTCGCCAGCTGCTTGTGGTTTATTAGTTCCCTAGTTATTTTGGCCACTGAAGCAGTTAAAGCTCCGTTTTCTGGTAACATCCCCTTTAATTAGGTCATTTTTCCCAGAAAATTACTGTGAATTGTGGATTTCCCGGCTGGGATGGCGAGATTGCAGATAATGTGCGTTCTCTGTGATCTGCAAACACATTAGTCAGCCGGGAGGTGAGGCCAGGGTCAGCGGGCCTCTGGTGTTTGGGTGCAGGGCCGGGGCCTAGCTGTTCCCTCTAAGGAGCTTCCTTTGTTATGTTCAAGATGGTGATCTCACTGTCTTCGTCTCCTCCATCCCGGGCAGACATAACTTTTTCTTCAGTACAGCGGCCAAGTCGCTGACCCCCTGGTGTTACAGAAGAAGCCAAGTCATTTGCAGAGTATAAAGTTTTATTCTTTTTGTTTCGTTTTTGCTTTTTTAGCAGTTTTTGCTTTGTTTGCTGGTAGATGTGTAGAGGGAGGTGGAGCATCGCAACGCACAGTCAGCGCCGTGTTCTCGCCCGTAGGAGACAAGGAATTCCAATAAGTTCAATGGTCGCGGAACGCTGGAAAGTAACGTGGCCTTTGTTGTGAGTTCAGTTTTGGAATCGGCACTCGGTTGTGTCCCTTGTACAAGCAAAAAAAGGGAAGTACATGGTGACCACTGTCCTCGAGATGAAGGCGATGAGAACGAAACTGCAGGGACTGTGCATGCGCGCTATACAGGACAGAGGAGCAGCATCCTATAGCTCTGACTGAGGTGTCCTCATGGACCTTAGACATCTGGGATCAAGGGCCCAAAATGTTATAACTTAAATCCTGCCATTCAGGAGTTGTATCGTGTCATTTGGGCCAGATGAGTCTTGGACTCCATCCTGGTGGCTCCCGGGCGCCATTGATGTCAGGAGCAGTACGACCGTGCAGCCCCATACAGCTGATCTGTGCAGGGGTCACCTGTTGCCCCCTCCTTCTCCACTGGTCACATATCCTTAAGACAGATCATAAAAAATATAATTCCTGGCTATCCCCTTAAAGTATTACCCATTAAGGGGCGCTCAAACTTGCACCCGTGTCCACCCGCCGGGTCTCCATCCTATTTCCCGGGGAAACTGGATAGGGGATGGCTTCCCAACGGTCATTTCTAAAACCCATGTAAAGTCAGACATGCAGGACTTTGTGACCGTGCAACACCCCCTCCCCCCTTTTAAGGGGATAGCCAGGAATATTTTGTATGGTCTATAAGGATGGATTGCAGTTTCGTTGCTGCAAGTGCGAGACACCTGGAGAGTTGCGGTGCAGAAACCTCGCGGTCGCCATACAACCTCACTCACTTACCGCATGACATCTGTTGCTGCCACAGTCACCTATAGCCCATGTCTGACGACAAAGTAAAGGTAATCTGTTGTCTGTTTCCAATCGCAACCACCAGATTTTTTCTTTTTTAATTGTTCAGTATTCTACAGTGGCATGAAATGTTTTTGGCACTGGCTTCTCCTCTAGTTCTGTCCCTGTCTCTCCTTGTCCCGATCTCTCAATGGATCATGGAGCACTTTCCTAAAATCCAGAAGGTTTAACTAGAGAATGTGCAAAAATAATCCTCTGGCTTGTTAATCTCTCCCTCTAATACCATTCATATCAACGCACCGGACGTCAGAAATCTGTACAGTGTAAGATCCGCGTAGCCTTCACCCACCCCGATACTGAGAGGAGATTTCCTGGTGTTATGACACAGCAGATTACCGTACGTGTGCTGCACGCCTATACCGTCATACCGTACCGGCACACGTATGGGCGCTCACTACTGGGTACTCGCACTCAGGATCTGATCTCACTTGTAAATCAGTATATAGATGATAGCTGTATACACGTTAGATCCTGCTGTCCTGACTCATCACCCTCTTATTAGTCATACTGATTCAGGGGCTTGGAACGCACACGTTGCCTCATCGAGACATGTTATTAAAGGGAAGCTAAGTGGTTAATAAGTAGTCGGTATCTTGCACTTATCTTTGTTTTGTAGTCCTATAGTCTTAAGTCTTGTAATCTTTTTGCCCTCTATCACCTGTATTTTTTAGCAGAACCTGCGGAGGGAAAAACTGGTCACAGAGGTGAAGTGAAAGGTGCATGTCACGAACTGAAATGGGTTATACAGGGTTAAAAAATAGAACAAGAAACAGCGCTCCACGTGTTCTCAGGTTGTATCTGGTATTGCATAGTGTTAAAGGGGTCATTTGGGAACTTAGGATAGGTCATTAGTTGAAGATTTGACTCCTCCGGATCTGCGTCACTGGTCATGTGACGTCGCGTCCATCGGGCTGAGCCGCAATACCAAGTCCAGCCATTGCAGAGATGTCTGGTAAGATCTATAGAGGCTGCAGCTCAGGAAGGAGGGGGCGTCGGGTCACAGCGGAGAACCCCACAATCTTTAATTGACCCATCCTAATGATTAAGCAAAAATAACCCTTTTACATTGCAATACTACACCACCCAACCTGTGGCCCCGATGGGGTGCTGTTTCAGGATGAAAGTAGTCCTGTTTTTCTAATCCCTTTAAATGATGCTTAGTGCAATAATAGGCAATGGCTGGTTATATCCCAATTCTTCTCGATTAATGTACGGTATTGACTTTTCAGTTCAGGTGGTGACTAGCTGCAATGTTCTCTGCACAAAACTAGTAGAGGAGAATCTGCTCCATTACTCTCTCCGGAGCATCAGCAGGATCCTATAGGACATTATGGCAGGGTCCTAACCTGCAGTGATATCAATAAAGGACTTGGGGTGAGATAGAAACTTCCTATTTAGCGCCATGTCTGTGACTCTCGGCTCCTGCTCACTTCTCCCCCCTCTTGTCTGTGTAACACTCTCACCTGACACCTCTCAGACCAGTCTGTCTTGTCTAGCAGAGATTTCAGAGTGAAAGTCAGTTTAGGAAGGAGGAGAGAACTGGAGGGGAAACCCGTTTTCTCTGATGAAGTGTCTTAGTTTCTTATTTTCACTTTTACTATTGGTTTATTGAGTTTCTGGAAAGCTGAGTGACCATAAAGGGGTTAAACTTTGGGCTACGATGGCTCTTACGTGCGGCACCAAATTTTTTTGGAAGATGTCTTTATGTTGGGTATTTATAGTTCGGGGGTCTTATCCGTTCTGCAGTCCAGGAGCGCAGACCACAGGTGGAGATATTACGGGGTGGCGTGCTGCGGCCGATAAGCTCGTGAATGATGTCACCCATTGTTACCACTTCCTGTTTTTGATATGTTGACTGCGGACTCGGCTGTTGTGGCTTTTTTTTTTCTCCATTTTTTTTTTTTCTCTTAAGCCTCCAGCGACTCGTTTTACTATTTTTATACCAACCATTTGTTTTTCTTTTACAGTGTGGTGCACGTCGTGGCCTCATCTCTGCATGTCCTACAGAGGGTTGGGGCCTAGATTAGAGGACCCCCCTACATCCCAGATAAGGGGCTGTCGTATGGGGATCATTAGTGTCACCATGTGCAAGCAGGGTGCTCCAACTTATCTAAGGCTAAGATCACATCTGTGGCAGAGACTCCCGTCACATAAACTCCACAGAGATAGTTTTACCAGACCACAGCATATCACCCCAGCCCTGCAGATAGATAGGTTAGTGTCACCAGACCCAGCATATCACCCCAGCCCTGCAGATAGATAGGTTAGTGTCACCAGACTCAGCATATCACCCCAGCCCTGCAGATAGATAGGTTAGTGTCACCAGACCCAGCATATCACCCCAGCCCTGCAGATAGATAGGTTACTGTCACCAGACCCCAGTATATCACCCCAGCCCTGCAGATAGATAGGTTACTGTCACCAGACCCCAGTATATCACCCCAGCCCTGCAGATAGATGGGTTACTGTCACCAGACCCAGTATATCACCCCAGCCCTGCAGATAGATAGGTTACTGTCACCAGACCCAGTATATCACCCCAGCCCTGCAGATAGATAGGTTACTGTCACCAGACCCCAGTATATCACCCCAGCCCTGCAGATAGATAGGTTACTGTCACCAGACCCCAGTATATCACCCCAGCCCTGCAGATAGATGGGTTACTGTCACCAGACCCCAGCATATCACCCCAGCCCTGCAGATAGATAGGTTAGTGTCACCAGACTCAGCATATCACCCCAGCCCTGCAGATAGATAGGTTAGTGTCACCAGACTCAGCATATCACCCCAGCCCTGCAGATAGATAGGTTACTGTCACCAGACCCAGTATATCACCCCAGCCCTGCAGATAGATAGGTTACTGTCACCAGACCCCAGTATATCACCCCAGCCCTGCAGATAGATAGGTTACTGTCACCAGACCCCAGTATATCACCCCAGCCCTGCAGATAGATAGGTTACTGTCACCAGACCCAGCATATCACCCCAGCCCTGCAGATAGATGGGTTACTGTCACCAGACCCAGCATATCACCCCAGTCCTGCAGATAGATAGGTTACTGTCACCAGACCCCAGTATATCACCCCAGCCCTGCAGATAGATAGGTTAGTGTCACCAGAACCAGCATATCACCCCAGCCCTGCAGATAGATAGGTTACTGTCACCAGACCCAGTATATCACCCCAGCCCTGCAGATAGATAGGTTACTGTCACCAGACCCAGCATATCACCCCAGCCCTGCAGATAGATAGGTTACTGTCACCAGACCCCAGTATATCACCCCAGCCCTGCAGATAGATAGGTTAGTGTCACCAGAACCAGCATATGTACCTGTGGGGCTGATTTACTGGTTCTGGTAACACTAACCTATATATCTGTATAGCTGGAGTGATATACTTGGAACAGACTCCCTTTAAGGGCCTCCATAGTATGGTGGGTTCATCCTTACTGGCCTATCATGGTCTAGCCTTGTGACGTTGCTCCTTCCAATGTAACCCACAGTTTTGTGTGCCCCTGGACTATAATACACAGTGACAATGCTGCCGTGCACCACAGAGGTTATATCTCCACTATATATTAGTCAAGGTTGCGTGTAATGGCCGATGAGTTTACATGTACACATATGATTGTTTGCTTAGTTTCAGCAGGTTTAATCACGTAAGATAGCCTTGTCCTGCCATAAAGTGGTGACAGCCAGTCTTCGGGCTCAGGGCACAGTCTGTACATTCAGTAGGGAGGAGCGCTGAGGTCCAGGGGCTGCAAAATCTGCGACAAATCCTCAATTCAGACATTTTAGCTTTTGCTGCAGATTCATTTCATTGCCTCGGGATTGTGGCCAAACATGCAACAGATATTCCTCTGTGGAATTGTCTTATGTGCAAAGGGATTGCAGTTGCTCCTTGCCCGACAACCCCTGTGCAGCTCTGAGGTTTGTAAGGCAGCAGCGGGGCCGTGCGGGAGCCCAGGAGGATTTCGGTAGAGCTGCAGACTGTGCTTAGCTGCTGAGTATCTATAGTGCCTGCTCTGGCCTGATGACATCATCACGGCGCCACAGACTTCAACTATTAATCAAAACGAGGAGTCACAATAGAGCAGGTGATTGGAAAACTGGGAACACCCCTTGAAGTGCCCACAAGATTGCATTCATTTAGCTGTAGTGCAATAGCCAATGGTTGATGAAAAGTTTCAGGGTCCCTTTGACTTTAGAGAGGTTTTTCGGACAAACTGGAAAAATCCAGAGGTGGGGTTAATGTTGAGCAGGACCCCCTGATTTGTTCCAGCATTGGGTTCCCCCATTTCGTCCTGTGCCTGCACTGGAAGGACCAGAATTGAAGCCGCTCATGTGACCCCCTGTAGCCAATCGGTGGCCTCAGCCGTTTCATGTTTTATCTTCAGTGATGTCACTGATACCCAACGTGTGATTGGCTGGATGAGCGTCTTCAGTTCTGGCTCTACCAATATTAGTATGGGATATAGATTGGTGGCGGACGGGCTGGGGGTAAGTATCACATCCCTTCTACACTTATTGTTCTCCAAACATGCCCCACACCCCAGCTGTTGCAAAACTACAACTCCCAGCATGCATACTTGCTCTGCTGTTCTTGGAACTCCCATGGAAGTGAATGGAGCATGCTGGGAGTTGTAGTTTCGCAGCAGCTGGAGATCTGAAGGTTCCCTATCCCTGCTCTTGTATATCTCCAGTGATGAGGTCACCAGGCTCCGGTATACAGAGGTGACTTTGTGCCTCCTGCACTTTGCCCTGTGACATAAGCTTGGTGCGTGCAGCGTTCGTTCACAGGGCAGGTTGTCGTGTAGTTCTCATGTGATCGCTGGGACTGCACAGTCACTATTACATCACTGCCATTGTTTCACTGGAAACTTCCCGGTCTTAGAAAGAAACAATGATTTCTTCTTCTCCTTTTTTTCTCCCTTGGGAGGTCGGGTGGAGATGTATTGGCTTACAAATCTTTTGTGCGCGCTCTTTCAACTTTAGGGGAGTGTTACACCCTGATCTCCTCCTTGTATATGGATAACATGTATAGATATATAGGTCACACATCGACACATAACACTATAGTCATTGTCCTTTCTATTTCCTTGACTGTGCAAACATCTGCAGGCCTGAAGCCTTGTATGTCCTCACCGTCATGGAATGCGCCTTGTATTATATACTCTCCTGGCTCCCACTTTCTCCAATATACTGTATTTTCCTAATGTGCATTAACCCTCTATGTATAATTTTAGTGTTATTCTAACAAGACTCAAGTCCTCTCCATACACAGTGGTTGCCGGCTGTTTAGCATAAACTTAAAGGGATTGTCCAGAATATAGCAGAGTTGGGTACTGATAACCTAGCCGCTGAATCTGCATCCGATCTGTCGGACCCTCCGCTGTGTCGCTTACCAGACGTTGTATACCAGGTATGTGGCGGGAATCGGTCCTGCACCTATTCAAGTGAATGAGAGCTGCAGTACCAGGTGCCACCACTATACTGTGCGGATCAGAGCCCCGTACACTAAGGTGGTGGCGCCCGGGACTGCAGCTCGGCTCTCGTTCACTTCAGAATACCTGGTATATGGGGCGGAACAGCCAATCGGCGCAGGGTCTAGACATTGGACCCTGAGCAATGTAATACTGATATCTCTAAAATGATCATGGATATGACTTGTCTGGAGAGGTGAGAGATCCTCTTTAGTACAGGCCATCTGCAATGTCCTTGACCATATAGTAAACCTCCTATTACGTGCCTATAGGTCAGGGCTCTGCCCCGCCGGGGATCACTGGTGCTTGTAGATTGACCAAGGTCAGTCCAGAAACCAGCATTTTCCACCATGATCCTGCAGAAGCTAACCAGGGCTTCCCAGAAAATGAGGACCATCACTTTTTGGCATTGGATGGCTGCAGAAGTTATTTGGGAGGTGCAATTTTCAGGGCTCCTTTGCATTGTAGAGATAGAGCTGGTCTGTGCTCGCAGTATTACTTGTGGTCTATTCCAGGCCATATCTTCCCCCGCGCCCGCACATCTTGGCATCTCTGCACCCTCTGTTGAGCCAACAGTGGGTGTTTTTTTGTTTTTCTTTATAACCAGGCAGTGCCCGACACCTCTCTGCGAATACCCCGGAAGTGTCAGAAAGCACCTGAAGCAGCAGGAGAGGCGTCCAGACATCCGCACAGCGGCAGAAAGATAAAAGGCGGCTGCGTCCTGGAGATGCTCAGGATAAAGATCTCATGAAAGTTCGATGAATCCTCCACCGCTGCACAATAGAGATAACACATAAAGGCAGAATTGTGTTATTTGTTCAGCTGTGTTGTGCCAAGCCGGGATTGTGTTCTTCATGTAACCTTCATATTGAGCACGGCCGGGGGAGGCGGCAGGTACACGAAAGACAATCTCATTGCTGTTTGATCCCTCTGTGGGGCTTGTGTGGTCTGCAGTATAGGGAAGTACTGGAGAAGAGTCCACCGGATTTTAGGGTTCAGACAAACCAGAAACCTTTAGGGCTCACCACCCACAAGTCTCTTCAGACCCCAGAGTGTAATAAGTGGATATGCGGAAACACTGACAGTGATCTTCCCCTCCACTGGGCTCCCTCGTAGTCCCCTCCAGTCATTTTCTGGGTGATGTCACAGGATCTGGGGGACGGCTGAAGCCCAATACAGGCCTGAGCAGTTCCCTAGGACCCGTGACATCACCCCGGAGGCCAGAAGAGGACCGTGAGGGGGCCGAGGGAAGGTGAAGATCAGTGTTTGTTTCTGCAAACCCCCAGGCCTCTGCTTATTATACTCCGGGGACTGAAGAGATACCAGGATATAAAAACAGCAACTCCAGGTTGGACCAAACTGCTGAATGAACCTTGCAAATGTTCACAAAACTCGCCTGGGTTCACATCTGCGTTGGAGATTATCATAGAGTCTGACAAAAATCGGTGGAGAGAGAAGTCCCGCACGGCAAAGGACCCCATTATAGTCAGTAGGGTCCGGCAGTGTCTGTAATCCCTGGTTTAGTGAGACCGTGATGCTGCCTAGCCTAATCTTGTGAGGGTCTCCCGACTCTAGACATTACCTGGAGGAAGTAGCTGCTGTTTTGCAGACAGGTCGGTGCACTTCTTATAATATATATATCTGCAAGTGCTTTTTCCATTCCAGTTTTTTCTGCACCCAACCTGGCTGTCTGAATCAACCCAGATATTGGGTTATGTGTACAGGTTTTTCCAGAAATGAGTTGTGGGCCATAAATAGCCAGAGGGGAGGATACAGGTGAGTATACTTGCAATTTTACGGTCTGTCTGCATTTATATCTTTTCAATCCTGGACATCCCCTTTAAGTGTCTAGCTGTTTGCTTATTGCCACCTGACTCTCATGGGCAATGAATGCATTGCTCTCCTGTATGGCCGTGGATTGGGATTAGTTGACTATATTTAATGTACACAACCTGTTTGTTGTGAAAATCTGGACAAAGTCCAGGACTAGACATTAGTCACAAGCGTTACCTTTGCACAAGGTCATGTTGTTAGACTTCTGTGTGGAAGGCAGGGAATGACACCATAACCTGGAATGGCTGACGTCAGCGGCGTGGGTGTAGCCGTGCGGGGAACATTACACCTTGTCTCTTCTGACATGTCTTGGTTTTAACCAGTCCTACACCCTGATCTGGAGGCGCTGCACTTGTGCCATGACTCCACTGTGATAGAGCCCCATACACTGCAGCCCCTGTTCCCATACAGTTACTGCTGGCAGGTTACTTTGTATACCGCTGCCAGCAAGTAGATCACCCGTTTGGTGCAGGGTCCAGATATTGGTCCCCCACCGATCAGATTCCTGTACGAAGGTCGTCCATATTCAGAACACAATGGTGTCTTGGACAAGAGCTGTCACTAAAGGACTTGTTCTGTTATATGATCATTCCCATATTAGATTAGAAGAGCCCTGGTCCGGTCAGGGGTCGCTTAGGGCCTCGTAGCCATTCCCTTTCCTTGTCCTAGCCACTCCATAGGTTACATTTCGGGCAGACACATATAGTCTATCTCCTTAGCAGAAGCTTCTTTTACTTTCTACTAAGGTATTAGGATTTCTAACAAGTTTTTCCCAATGACCGGTCTGTGTTTTATATTTTTTTTTCCAATCGCGCTGAGCCCTGTAATCTTTCTCTAATCTTTATCCCCTGGATTACCACCGAGAGCCGCCGTCCAACACAGACTGACCTCTTTTTTTTCCTAATGCATCACATATTCTGGCCGTATCCACTGGACGGCAATTCTCTACAAAGTGTATATACTATATATACTCGCGTATATACGGTACTTCCATCTGCTAGCCCAATGCAGGATGGCATTCTGCACTAAAATCTGAGTTTTCGGTAGAAATCTGCACCGTAGTCCATATGTCACGGATATTTCCATGCATGGGTATCAGTCTGCATCACAGATTGACTTGTCAATTTTTGAGGTTTCCCCATGAAATATTGGCAGTCACCTAGATTATACCCGGGGTGCAATCTGCAGCAGAGCAAGCTACAAATCCAAGGGTCGGCCTCGACTTTCTGCAGTGCATTGTCCATACCAGCGCGTGTTCGCCCTTAGACTAGTGGCCGCTGAGTTTTGTGAGGGGTCTCGGTGGACCCCTGTTCTGTATACTGCCGTGTGTGCATGCAAACCTCTTCTTAAGCAAAAGGACAAAAGTTTCCCATCGATGCTGTTTTTAGGATGTTGAGGGAGCTCAGACAGGACGGGGCTCTTGACCGCACGGCCTATAAGTAGTAGTTATGTGGGTGTTGGTTCTGCTCTGCACTAAGCACTACCTCTCTGATTTTTTTCATTTTTTCCCCCTGTTATATAACTGGCATTGCAACTTCTGGAAAGACTTGGCTAATGTCAGTTTTGGAAGACGTTAAAATGATATCCTCATAGTCTATGTGGGATTGTAGAGAGAAGCTGTGCGGGAACCTCCAGTGACCCAAAGTTATATCTTATAGTTTTTAGATGCAAAAATGTTATATTACACTTAAATAAGAGAATAACTGATCAGATCTGTGATCTTGGCCTAGTTCCTTCATGTAAGCCCCCTTTATTTCTCACCAGAGACTCCGCCCCCTCCCCTTCCTTCATGCTGCACCTCTGATTGTTTGCTGTGTACAAGCACAAGCCCTTCCCCGCGGATTACATATAGGGCTGCCAGGGGCACAGCTGTATTTGGCTCTCTGCAATAGTCCTATAGAAGTGAACAGAAGCAAACAACCTCTTCCTTCATACAGGGATACATGGGGGTCTTGTGGGGGTCTCAGCACTCAGACCACGAATGATCTGTTTTCCCCTGTTCATTGTAAAGGGTCTAACTTTAAGTTCCTGGATATGGAGGGTCCTGAAGATCTTCTCTGTGTCTGGTCGCTCTCTTGCCGCCTTTAAGTTCAGAGGATCCTTCACTTATTCGTAATAAGAGCTTCTTGCACTTGAGATGAGAAAACCGGATACTTGCACAATCCCCCTGGGAGAACAGAATCTCTCCAAACAATACCTGAGATGTGTTCTTGTATGATTATAAGTGGCCTACACAACCCGGGCATGAAGCAAACTGCCTTTAAGTATTTATTACTGCTGAGGGTTGCTGCAGGGGTGAGGTTATGTATACCCGGCCTTTCATCTGGCATTTTAGGATTCGCTCCTGTGCACAGGAGTAACGTGATTTCTGGGTTTTATGGTTTTAAACTTTGCATTTTTAGCAGTTTTCCCATCTGCAGACTTTCTGTAGTTTGCGGTTCTTCCTGAGCTGGTGCAGGGAAACTAGCTGACTGTCAGTGCACACAGTAAGTAGAGGAAAAGCTCCTCCATAGCGTGTTCTCTCACCCAGGACCTTGCAGAAAAGTAGTGAGCTGCACTGATGTGATTGAAGACTTTGGTTATGATGTAAAGCTTCTATTTGGCTCCAGCATCAGCCTAAGTTCACATATCCTTGGCATTACGGTCTCCCTTTGGTGTGGTGTGCACAAGCCCTTGGGAAATTCTTGCCAGATCATCCTCCACAGTCCATCCATAGACAGTCGCCGGTCCACTACCTTCTGTCCAGACCCCGGCCTCCCGGCTCTTTCATTATGGCAGCACCCGGCCGAAACCTTCAGGGATTGGTAGTCTCCTCTGCTGCCTTCACATGTGAGGGATCTTGCGCAGGCAGCAAGGATGATGTGCGCACTCCTCCATCTCCATAGACTTCTCTAGACACATGTAAACTAAGTCATGTGACCTGCATTCTGTCTAGAGTCAGATATAGCAGAGATTTTCGGAGTTTAGCACAAAAATAGGTAGGTAGAGGGTAAAGCCTGTGAGCGTATCCGGTCCCATCCTGCGTGCGCCTTGTCCTCAGGAGGACACAGCCTGCGTTTGGTGACTCTGCACAATTCGGCAACATCTGGAGCGCCGACCATTAACCGTCTTCTCTTACTGCTTGCTTTTCCTTTGGGCGGTTGCGATTGCATGTACATTATGTTTCTTACCAGAAGAAGAGATCCTTTCAAGTATTCTTAAGCTATTCCTAAGGGCCTGACAATTACACAACTGTTTTACAGGCAAATGAGCTTGCATTTCTTGAGAGCCCTGAGTGCTGGGAGGGATATCCAAGCAGAAGCCTCTTTTATTGCACGTGTGTCAGCAGTCTGGTGATTTAATGGTGTAAGACAGAAGCAACTGGCATGGCCTCCGGAGACAGCTGGCCGGGGAGGAGACACTGCTGTCTGGCACATTACATCTTAAGCCAAGGCTGCCCGGGCCAGGCAGACTCCTGAGATAATTGGATGTGTCAGACCTCTCCATCCCGCTCCAGCCGAAGACCTGACACAATAGATACCGGTTAGATCAACTCATTAGAGACGGTGTGAAAACGCGTCGCCCTACCCAATAGATGACATTGGCCCGGCCAACCCGCCGACGAGCCTTTGTTGGAAGACGCCGTGACTGTACTTGGCCGGGATACGGCTGTGTTCAGCAGCATGGTAAAGCCTCCCTTTGTGGCCCATTAGAAAGTGCAAACTCTGAGCCGATGCATATCGAATCGGGCCAGACCGTCCACCCAGGCCGTGGGGAGCAGATTGGGCTTTTATGTCTTTGTGCATAAAGATTATTGCTTTTTGCAGCTGGTCAGACTGACGAATAAAGCTTTGGGAAACGCTTTCCAGTATGGGGGTTACTGTGTAAGAACCACATGCTCCTGTATGTTACCTCTTATACAAGGCAAAGCCTCCTTATTCCTAAGGCCAGGGCTGCCAGATAGCAGCTATATGGATTTTTCCATGCAATGCCCTCATCCTTGTGGGTAACGCACCGGGCAGCTTGGGCCAGTGTCCATATTGTATTGCCCAAGGACACTGCAGGAGACTGCCCATTAGGGTTTGTCTGCTTTGGCCAGGGTCTTTATTAGAAGGATTTCCCAATGAATCTGAGAACAGAGTGCCCCGCTCCTGCCGTCACCCACGTGATGTTCAGACCGTTCAGATGCACTAATATGCACGAGGCCCCTCTCCATAGACTTCATTAAACACGTGACCTGCAGACCGTCTTGCAGCTATAGAACAGGGATTTTCAGAGTTGAAGTCAGTATTTCCTTATGCCTAAGATTTCATGTGTGCGCCATCCGACGTCATATAGTGCAAGTACGGCCTTGTGCCGCTGTGCTGTGTGTATGACGTCTTACACATACCATGTGATGAACGGAGACTGATCCTGGGGGGAGGGGGTGGGGTCGCAAATAATTGCAAGGATCGTTCAGTTTGGCCGTTCTTCATGGAGAATCCATTGCAGCCTGATCCGGGTTCACATGTTTTTGGCATAAGCTCCAAGCAGGCTGTTCTGCAGAATTTTGCTTGAATTTTGCAATTCTGGATATTAGTTGTGCACAGCAGCGGGCGCCTTGTCTGACTTACACTATGTATGCCGTGTCCATCAGAGGGGTACGTGGGGAGGTTACCTAAATTATACTTACAATGGATGCCAGTACATGGGCACACAGTGGCACTAGGGACGCTCTTATGGCCTTTGCCCAGGGAATAGATGTAATATATACTATGGGTAGTTTGCAGGCCTATACAGTGAATATTGCCTTATAGAACCTAGCAGAGCAATTTGGGATACTAAACCAGCCCCAGTCCCTGCTGAATCGGGGGTTTCGTGTCCTCTCCAGGTAAGTATAAAGATGGAAAATAACATTGAATGCGGGTACGGATGGCTTTACAACAGGGCGAAGTGCGACACTAAACCCCCGGTCTATGATCTAGTATCCCAAATGGACCAGACAGGTTCCCTTTAACATGTGGCAGAAATCTTAGTAGAGAACGTTGCAATTGCTGTTCAGTATTTGGTAATAATTTGCTTTGTGTTTCAGGAGCAGGCTCCGGTGCCCGTGTATCACCCAACGCCAAGCCAGACCCGACTAGCGACCCAGCTAACAGAAGAGGAACAGATCAGAATAGCGCAACGAATAGGTCTCATCCAGCACCTGCCCAAGGGAGTGTACGACCCCGGGAGAGACGGATCCGAGAAGAAGATAAGAGAGTGAGTGCCTTCATGTAGCATCCATGTACACTGGTACTGTGACTGTAGTGTGCCCGCTCCAGGTCGGCTCCATGGGCAGCGTATTCTGCCAGATATTATAGCATTACAACTCATTGCACTTGTATGAACAGAGCCGAAACGAACATATGCGTAACATATAACATATGATGATGTTATGGTCACCGATCACATGGTACAGCAGCAGCTCAGTCCTATACAAGTGAATGGGGCTGAGCTGCCTATATAATATGTATGATGCTGTGCTTGGTCTGTAGTAAAGTGAGTACAACGCTCAGCCAAATACTGTGACCCCTTCAGCGCAGATCCTGGACCTATATCAATGACCTGTCCTTAGACTAGAAGTCCCAGAAATCCACATTAATGGACAATACAAGATCCCGCACAGATTCTCATCTTCTGTCTTCTAACTCTTGTCTTGTTTGCAGGTGCGTGATCTGTATGATGGACTTTGTGTATGGCGACCCCATACGGTTCCTCCCCTGCATGCACATTTACCACATGGACTGTATAGACGACTGGCTAATGCGTTCCTTCACTTGCCCTTCCTGCATGGAGCCGGTCGATGCAGCGCTGCTTTCTTCTTACGAGACTAACTGAGCCTCTCCTGGACATAGCTGCTGAGGGTTCGGCCTGTTTGAGCCCCGAGATCCACACCATAGGGATTAGGAGAACGCACACCAACCCTACAACCCCCATATCTGCTGGCAAACCCGGAATATCTTACATTGGAGGGAGCCGTCAGACGTGACCCTGAGGTTCAGCAGCTCCAGTCACCCAGATCATGGCCGACTCCTCTCGGATCTTGTCACATGCACGAGCTATGACGCTCATTCCCTCAAGTGTCGGACGCAAGGCCTGACTAGTCAGATATACGCCGCCGCCGCCGCCGCTGCTCACGATTTCCTTTCCTGCCGTCGTCTTTCCACAACACTCGGCACCTTCCACCCCCCCCCCCCCCCCTGTGATAACCTGTCCTGTTGTCCCAAGTGAATTTGTGGAGGTTCGTGTCTGTCGATGTTTGGGGTGAAGCCTCGCCTCGTTCTGGACATTCTCAAGTGGCGCCATCCACCCTAAACCACCGTCTTATCGATCGCCAACGCGGACATTCACCAGAGGAGCTGCTCTTCCACCCGGGGACATCCCAACATCTTGCTTTTCTAGCCAATAGGGGGTGCTCCAACCATCGTAGACCCATCCTATACATCGTACTGTACCTCTCGACAGGGTGGGGGACGAACTGCGGCCCTCGAGGTCGGGGCACCTCCGTGCCAAATCGGTCTGGCGGACAGAGAACTGGCACGCAACTGGTTTTAACCCTTTGGCTCCCAGAGACGTCTGCGCCGTGGGAGGGGCTTCTGGCTCCTCCCTTAGAGCCGGAGGGGGAAATATTTGCACCTTTTATTATTATTATTATTATAATTATTATTATTATATTATTTCTTTCCATTGGAAATGGAATTCCATGGCCTTAGGTCTCTGTAAAGTGAAGTTTGATATGGCAGGACAGGCTCCTCACCCCGTGCCGTGCCGCGTACCCCTAGAGCGCCAGCACCGGTTTTTGTGTTGCAGACTAGATTCATGATCCATTAACCAGACGTCAACTTTTTTTTATTATTATTTTAGACACTCGTCCAGTTTGTGTCGATTAACCCCTTCCCGGTCAGGGGGCACCCAGCCGCACACTGACTTGGGCAGTCGCTGACTACGGAGGGATTATCCTTCATTTGTGTTGCATTTACGTTCATGTAATCACTACAGTATATGTCTCTTTTTCTGTTTTTTTTGTCTCCGATCAGACTGTATTTCCATCGGCCTTTCAGCGTGGTGTTGCTAGCTCAGCATCAGATTAAAGCTGTGTATACCGAAGGTCTAAAACCCTGACTTGGCTCTGCTTCAACCCGCCTAATACCCTGCCCTGAATAGTCGCCGTTCTCAGCGTTTCGGCTCGTGCTGATGCCTCTGTTACAGTCCCGGCCTTGTTTGTAGGTGACGTTTTTACATCCCGCGTCCTCGCTGCCTGGTGGGCGCCGTGGCTGGATCACTAGTATAATATAGATCGCCCATATATCGACCTATAGACCGCACTTGTGTAGCCGAGATGGTCTTTATATCTTACACGTAGGTGGAGGAGGCCGTATGGTACAGAACCCTGCTTAAAGGGGCGGTCCTAGGAATGGTCATCTTACCAAAAAGCCTAAATTCTTGAGAATCTCTCATGTCCTTTAAGAATCTGCACGTTGTCAGTTTTGTTTGTATTTGCCCCATTTCAGATAGATCTGTCACATGGGCCACCCATGGGTGATGCAGAGCTGTAAGACCGGCCCCTCCGACAGTATTAGTGGCCGAAACCATCCCTGGAACCGGGGCAGAATGAAGTGCGCTGCATTCAGTATATTGTCAGCTTTGCAATGGTACGGATTGGGGTTCAGCGATCAGGATCAGATCCCGATCAGCGATCGAGCAAATCTCACGATCGGGATTGGCTGGAAAATGATCGAAAATCAGATTTCAAAAACGATCCTGAAATCTCAAGATCGGCTGAACCCTAGTACGGATCTTAGAGGACATGAAAGATCTTCTTTTAGTACAGAGGGGTCACCAGTATCTGATCAGTGAAGGTCCAACACCAGAACCTGCACCGATCAGTTAATCCCGGCACCTGAAGCTATTGCCCTGGACGAGACTGAGTCACACCCCTATGTGCTGAATAGTGGTACTGCAGGTCTGCACCTCCTACTTGACATTGAGCAGAGCTGCTTCCGGCACCAGGAGTCCTGATCCGTGCAGAGTCCGTGTGTCGGACCACCATAAGATCCGATACTGAAGATCGAGCCCGTGGATCCAGAAAAGCTGTAGCAACAGTATTGTAGCATAAAGAATACCTTCTCCGCCATTGTATGCATTCCCATGTCTCCCCGGTCCTGCTGGGAATAGGCTCTCGACACAATCAGTCTCCTTCCCCTCTGGCAGCTGACCATATAGTCCCGTCTTACTTCCCTCCTCAGATATCTTACCATGTACCCATCTCTGCTCCTTCCTGACCAGCGGGGCAGAAAGTGATTTCTATTGGCTGTTTGTAGTAAACCAACTGAGCATGTGCGTCCACCAGCACCCAGCCCATTGGGTGGACGTGCACATTGCTATACACTATGAACACCAGGTGGCGCCATACTATGTAAGTAAATGTCATAACTCTTCACTGGATCTTATATTAACAGCAAATAAAAGGCAAATATGGTGAATTTTTCTGATTTATACAACAATATATTTAATGGTGGGACAACTCCTCTGATGCCCGGTAAGGTGAAGGTGTAGTTTAAGATTGAAACTGCTTTGTATTATTCGTTATCGCTATTGCAGGAGCCAGAGACTGCAAACCAAGGTAGGTATATAGCGGTGATATGTCTATATGTAGTGTCACATACGGTATTGTGCAAAAGTTTTAGGCAAGGGAGAATGCTGTGCAGTAAGAATTTTCATAAATAGAAGGGTTCATGGATAATTTTTGTCACTATAGAAATGTAAATCGGTGTGACCTTTGCCCTCCGTCAGTTCTTATCAGACAGATTTTGGCCGGGAGGTTGTTCCCACCGCCATCTTGGAGAACTAAGCGCAGATCTTCTATGGATGTAGGCTTACTCCAATCCGTCTGTCTCTTCATTTCTTCCAAGACAGACTGGATGATGATGAGGTCAGGGCTCTATCTGTGGGGGCCGTATCATCACTTCCAGGACTCCGCCTCCAAAGGGCAAAGGTCACACCAAATCGGATTTACATTTCAGTTAAACTGTTAACCCTTCTATTTCTGGAAGCATTCTTACTCTGCACCATTTGTTTTTGTACCCCTGCTTAAAACTTTTGCACACCACTATTGTATGTAGCACCTTCCCGCTGCTGAATTTCCCCTTCATTGAAGGTTCCTTCACCGTATGCTGTTGCGATTGTGCCCATGTGATCACCTGACATTGCGTCATCACTTCTTTCTTAAGTTCCCGTGTTGTGTAAGTCGGGAGTTTCTCAGACGTCGGCGACCGCAGGTTTCTTTCTTCACAAACCTCTAGGACGACGTCTTTCAGGCTCCGCAGGACAGAAATGATGGCGTGCAGTTGCATTGGTTTCCAGCAGGAGGCGCGTTCTGGCAGACATCCTGGTGACTGACTGACCAAAGGAGGATTGTTAAAGGGAACGGCTTTCCACGACTCTTTTACCACCTCCCTAGAATAGTCGCCCCCTCCACGGAGTCTGGTCGCAGTTGGAATTTTTTCTTCTAGCCCTCACCATTCCTGAGCAATCAATGCAGATGGTTTCAACACCGTTCTGCCTTTTACTGTCAGGTGCGCGGTCCCTGTCTTTCTGCTCCAGCTCAGCACCGCCCACCTGACAGTAGAGGGCAGGATTGTATAATGACCCCTCTGTTAAGCATCTGTAGTCTAGTGTACACAGCGATGTGATCACCGCGGGGTGAAAGTTACTTTGTGGTCCGGCTAAATCCCTGATAATCCACTTGATGGCGGCCTTGTTATCCCTGACTATGTCCAGCCGGCCGCCATTAATAGATCTGGTAATGGGACCTGAGGATTATTTCATGCACGGCTTATAGGAGCAGTATATGGAGGAGCAGGAAGCAATGCCCTCCCCCTACTCACAGGGTATATATGTATATAGTGGTGCGGGCGCCTCTGCCAGGCATTAGACTGTCTATTCATTATCAGCTGTTGCAGAACATAATCCTGTAGAATCCGCACATCACAATCCATCACTGCGGGGGGAGAGACAGACGGGTGTGGGAGGGGGCGCCATGGAAGGGGATCACAGGAGATCCTGCTCTTATATGGGAATACATACATTACATGTACAGCCACAGGCCTATGGTGTCATACATGTATAGTGTACTGGTCAGGCCTATGGTGTCATACATGTATAATGTACTGGTCCGGGAGCCTATGGCGTCATACATGTATATCTACTGGTCCGGGAGCCTATGGTGTCATACATGTATAATGTACTGGTCACGGAGCCTATGGTGTCATACATGTATAGCAGGGGTAGGGAAGGTACGGCTCTCCAGCTGTTGCAAAACTACAACTCCCAGCATGCATACTTGCTCTGCTGTTCTGGGAACTCCCATGGAAGTGAATGGAGCATGCTGGGAGTTGTAGTTTCACAGCAGCTGGAGAGCCGAAGGTTCCCTACCCCTGATGTATAGTGTACTGGTCAGGCCTATGGCGTCGTACATGTATAGTGTAACGGTCAGGCCTATGGCGTCGTACATGTACAGTGTACCGTGCAGGGAGCCTATGGCATCGTACATGTATAGTGTACTAGTCAGGCCTATGGCATCATACATGTATAGTGTACTGGTCAGGCCTATGGCGTCATACATGTATAGTGTACAGGTCAGGCCTATGGTGTCATACATGTATAGTGTACCGTGCAGGGAGCCTATGGCTTCCATGCTAGGTATTGGGTCAATACACATTGCTAGTGCAGTTCTAACCTCACTGCCTCAGATTTGGCATAATTTTGGTTAGATCTATATGGCAACTTTGGGTGCGACCAATGATCACCTTTTCGCCTTGTGACTGCTTCTCCAATGCAAGTGAATGGAGAGGCATTGTGACCCCCCTTCCCTCCCCCCCCAAGGTGCTTTTAGATGTTGCAGCTGCAGCACCAAGGGTGACCCCCATCCCCATTGTAGCGCTTTCCTTCTCCTTTGCACCATCATACTGTACACTGCACTGCACTGCTTGCTTGTCTGCCGGATTCCCGCAGCCTCTCTACTGCCCCCTGGTGGCCACTGTAATGGAATTAGGAAATTTGCATTGTAGTGAATGGGAGGCAGCGATCTTGGTGCAGAACCTGCAGCACCAGATCCTTGGCTGCTCAGCCCCATTCATCTAGAGGTAAAAATGAGTGAAAGCTGCAGTGCAATATGAGACAGTAATCCCTATCAAGGTTTAGGTGATGGGTGTCTGATGGCTGGGAAGTCTCCTGTGTAAATGCATGGGGTTAATACCCGCCCTGTTATGGATAATGTAACACATTGGAGGACGCGGCGACTTTAATTAAAATGACCATTTATTTTCTGCACAAATAGAAAAATACAGAATGTTTTCTCATTAGGAAACGTCACATTCTATAGAAACTTTAAAAAACTTGTAAAAGTTTTTGGAATATTTTTGGCAACATTTTTCAGATTAGTGGTGACCTCTTGCACATGTAGACGACCTCCTTAGGTGTAGGGCAGGGAAGTCATGACCACCGTCGGGGGACACTGCAATGATCGCCAGCAGTCCGAGATTTGCTGGAATTGTCGCAATCTCAGTCCCAGTAATTTGTTTCAGCCCAAAGAGGGGCGAGGATTTGTGCAAACCCTTCCTGGGCCGGTTGGTCGTGTTAAATGCCCTGAATTTTCCAAACAACAGGTCGGTATATATGGAGGTTCCCCTGCTCCTCGCTACCCACCGCTATGCAAAGGTGACTTTCTTCAGCCTCACCCCTCTCCTCAATAGAGGATTTTATTTTGCAGACCCATCCTCAAAATAATCTCGCCCCTCTTCACTGTCTGAATCGTCTGCTCCATGGCTGATCTTTTGGGCCTTGTTTTTGGTGAAGTCTATTCGTGTTATACCCTCGGCCTAATAAGATGTCCCCTGACCTCGCCTGAATCTCCCATGTCTTAAAGGGGTTTTACCCGACTATAACAAGGACCACCTTTCCTCTTAGGCTAAGCCATCGATACTAGATCACTAAAGTCTGACACCCCATTGAATAAGCTGTTCAAAGCTTGTGGCGGGTGTGTGATCTGCACTGACCATGTTGCAGCCCAGTCCCACTTGAATGAATGGGGCTGAGCTGCAATACCGGACACAGCCACTATGCACTATACGGTGCTGTGCTTCTACAAATACAGTAGCTCCTTCCATCAGCTGATCAGTAGGGGTTCTGGGGTGTCAGGCTCCCACTGATCTGCTCTCCTGACACCCTACTGATCAGCTGACGGAAGGGGCTACTGTATTTGTAGAAGCACAGCACCGGCTAAATATCGTCCTAGTTCCCACTGGTCATCAATTCATGGCCTATCCTAAGATCTAGTATATTGGGTGAGGGGGTCTGACTTTTAGGAATCCCGCTACTTCTAAGAACCCAGTGTTTGTAGCTTTACATGCACCAGGAGGCTGAAAGTATAGTTGTGCATCCTGCAAAAAAGTAGCGGTGCTGAGCATGCACCTCATTGTCAGGAGAGGTCAGGGGGTGCCGGCAGATATTCCATTACTAATGCGAACAAACCCCTTTAAGAACATAACACAAGTATGAGACCTCTCCGGCCATAATAACAAGGGAATAATGTCCAGTTGGGCCAGACTTTAGTCAGCAGGGTGCTCTGGCGCCATCTAGTGCTCGACTCCAGAATGCACCCGCTCTACTCTGTGAATTCCTGTTGCGGTGCATTTAGTCATTTTCGGGCAGATCTCAGGTTTCATCGCTCGCAGATTCTCTAGTAACATTTTCTATGTAGAAACATTATAAATAAATTGTGAAAACCCTGATTCATGATCAATAAAACGCGCACATTCCTCCGTCACGAATTGTGAATGAAACGTAGGATCAAAGTAGGGCGTAGCGGCCACCTATGGGACCGTGGCTACCACGTACCCTATAGAAATCACCTTTGGACACATCATTTCTAGAATCCGCCATACAACCCACCATTGTCCTTCACTTTATCCCATCTTTGTGGGGACAAGCAGTTCTTGATAAATAAATACTAGGAGGATAATCCTGGGGTGGGGGAGGGGGGAGAGATATTCGTCAGCAGCCATTTGGGATGGATTTGGCTTGTAGTAAAGCGTCCTGGATTCTGAAGTGCGTCCGAGACTCCATGGAATAATTCTTGTAACTTTGTCTGGTGAGAAAGCATTAAATAGGTTAAAATATCATATACAGGGGGGGGGGGGGGGGTAGAGGGGCGAAGGGAGATTCGGTATCACTACAATGCTTGTATAATAGGAAGCAACCTTGTAAATAGTTGTATTAGGTCTGGCCTATATGGAGGATCTAAACACAGCGTCTCTGTACTCGACAGCACTGAGGAGCAATTTTCAGATCATGTCGCTTATGATACAAGTAAATCTTCACGGGCATTGTACCGGGCCCTGCGCGATGGCGGTCACTGTCACGATTTGGGATTTGGCACTGCTGAAATTCATTCTAGTGCAAGGTCTAATAACATCTCTGCACTTGTCGATGCCATCAGGCGTGTACAGGAGAGTCAGTAATAGCTGGTGCTGAGCACAAGAGGATTTTCCTCTCGTATCATGTGACCGTTGCTATATGATATTATGCACGGGTCCAGATAGATGTGATTCTTTGAGTCTTGATTTTCGGGTTGTCACACAAACCGATTTGCAAAAAAACTGGTTTTATTATGAATTTTCCAAAAATGTCAGGTTTGGCACCCAAAGTATAATAAGTGGAGGCCCAGGGTATGTGACCATTCACATATCCCTCTCCTGGACTCCCTACAGAAGGGGTAAAGAACCTTCGGCTCTCCAGCTGCTGTGAAACTACAACTCCCAGCATGCTCCATTCACTTCCATGGGAGTTCCAAGAACAGCAGAGCCAGTATGCATGCTGGGAGTTGTAGTTTTGCAACAGCTGGAGAGCCGTACGTTCCCTACCCCTGCCTTACAGTGTCTGATGTTGTCTCCTGGGGGGACATTGGTACCCTCGGGGATCCACTGAGGCCCTATCAAACCTGTGGCTGGGTCTCGTTGGTCATGACATCAGCATGCCCCATGTGACTACAGAGGCCCAATCACAGGCCTCACCGTTACCCCGGGGCTGCTGATGTCATCCCGGAAGTCAGAAGACGCACCAGAAGAGAGTCCTCTGCTCATATTCGGCAGTCTGACGAGACTTGTCCTCCCAGTGACGGCCTTCCCACCCAGTGCTTGTACTTGATGGACAGAAGTCTCTATTACAACCAGATTATGTAATAACAGACCAGAAACATAACTGATAGGTGAACCTCGCAAAATGAACCGTACAAGGTTTGCCCTGGTCTAGAGGGTACTAAGACCTGCCATATTGGGGATGCTCTGACCGCAGTCGTCTCGCCATCGCACTTCGGCCCATTTTTCCAACCATCTGACCGGCCCCATTGTCACAAACCCATCAGTGTCAATCACTTTACTGTAATGTACTGGCTGACCGCTGTATGGTGACGGAATTATAGGTCAGTCCGTCCTCTGTGTTATGTCGGTATTGTAATAAATTTCTCCTTACTTTGCATTTTCAAGTAGTTTAATGGCTTCTTCCCTCCTGTCTGTGTGAAGATACAACAGCGCCAGCTCCAGCAGGGCGTTGGGGACCAGGTAGTTGTCATATTTAATCTTCTTCTCACTGCAAAGGGAATGTATTCATTATATAGAAACTACAACTCCCAGCATGCTCCATTCACTTCCATGGGAGTTCCCAGAACAGCAGAGCCAGTATGCATGCTGGGAGTTGTAGTTTTGCAACAGCTGGAGAGCCGTACGTTCCCTACCCCTGATATAGAATGACAGCGACTTGTATCTACAGTATATATATATATATATATATATATATATATATATATATATATATATATATATATATTACAATACACAATTTATGGATGCTGCCTGACCTAACTATATATACATATATGGCTGATTCAAGGTTAGAGGGCAATTTACAACTTGTCCTGCCCCCCGCTTATCTAGCTAGCATGTATATCTTATCCAAGAAATCTGTTTCCTTCTCTGCTCATCAGACAGAGTTACTTTTTACATAGATGTGTATGGAGAGGGGAGGCTGCAGGAAAAGACACACAAATAGCTGCAACTGCTTAACTCTGCTGCACTTGGAGTCAGGGAGCTGTATGTAGTAAGATAAGACTCTACCGCTGCATAGAAAGAGGCAATAAATTAGCTGCCTCCTCCTCCCCTCTCCATAGACTTCTGTATGTAAGGCTGGATACAAACAGTCAGAATGGGCCCAATTAGTGGAGTAGGTGACAGATATCTTTAAGAATCGGAAACTCTGTCGCAGCAATTGCTGAAAATCAGCTGAGAGAAAAGACTTTCATCTCCATCACTTTCAGTTTGAACACGCCGACACCTTATGGGACCCCATTATCGTCAATAGGGCCCGGCCGTGTCTGTGTGTAACTGCTGGGAGGCCACAATGTTACACAACCTGGTATACAGCAGCGGCCTCCGGCGTACATACACTTTCTATATCATCCTTGGCGCCCCCTCCTGATAACTCACTTTGCAGAGACGTATAAGAAGCAGTTCTCGGCCTTGTCGATCTCCTCCAGATACTTGAAGCAAAGGCCTTTTAGCAGATTCACCAGACATTGATCGTCCATCTGAAAGTCGGGCTCTGCCGAAGAGAACAAAACACATTTATTTCCATTATGTTTCTGAGCGAGACATTCAATAATGCCGTGTACCCGAGTGAGGGCCGAGGCCTTGTCTATGGAGAGGCGTTACAAGGCCATCCGAGGTGTCTACAAGACTCGTCTACGGGACGGTAAGAAAACGGTCAAATATCTGAGACTGTGACAATGCTGGGGGATTTATTAACCCTTG
The DNA here is from genome assembly GCF_031893055.1 of Leptodactylus fuscus. Taxonomy (NCBI): domain Eukaryota; kingdom Metazoa; phylum Chordata; class Amphibia; order Anura; family Leptodactylidae; genus Leptodactylus; species Leptodactylus fuscus. The sequence continues at coordinate 13,715,095 of NC_134273.1, read as the reverse complement.
TGCTGGTGTAGATGGGGGGAGCTGTGGGGCGTTTCTGGGGCACAGCCCTTTCTTGCACCAAGTTATTCAATCTGCACCTTACGTCCTGGGGCGGAGAGCAAGACGGGTGGGAACGTCTCAGCCCAACATGTTTATTTGAAGACTGGCATCAGAAGACTGGCATTCCTACTGGTGCACCTAATAATCCAGGTCTACCTCGCACCAGTCAGGGACTTTATTAAAGGCATGGGCATGGAGGAAAACTTGCCCAGGCTTTGAAAAACATAGAGATAAGGACACTAAAGGTGAAGTCTGAGGTTTGGAATATTAAAGTAATGGTCTGCCTTTTTGTTTCAGGAACAGCGCCACTCTTGTCCATAGGATCCACCGGGTACTGCAACTCAGTCCCATTCATGCTGCTGGGCTAGGATGGGCTATAAATATCTGATCATGGGGGTGACAATGCCTCCTACAAGTATCAGCTGTTCAGGGCTGCATACAGTGTACACAGTCATACTGACATAGCTCTGTACACTGTATAGTGACTGGACAGCTCTAATACATCTGACATCAATGGGAGCTGCAGAAATGCCGCATGGCCATTATACTGTCTATCTGCCTCCAGCTCTGTACACTGTATAGTAAGGGGATTCGGCACAGCCCCAAACAGATGATCCTTGCAGGAGCTGAAAATTGGCAATGCAAGATTAGATATTTTTGGCCTAAACGCCTTTAAAGAGGTGTCTCAATCACGATTTGTCACCTACCCCCTCTCTAATCTCTATGGGACGGACACATATAGACTAGTATGCTGTATGGCTATCCTCATCAGTCCCATAGAGATGATACAGACCAGCAGTGAGCCTGCACCACTTATCCCCCATCCTATGGATTTTTGCGATTCCTGTTGGTGACATTTCCCGACATGCACAAACACCCTGACAAGGAGCGCTTGCCTGCAGCTACATCACTCGCTACCTGTAGATCCTTCCCGTCTTGCTTCCAGATGCCGCTCGGCTTGGCACAATGTATCTAGCATCTTTTCTGTGAGGTCCTTCTGCTTTCCAATAACAGCATATCCATTCCAGATGTACATCATCTCCTGACCGAGGGAGGAAAGTAACAGTCACACGTCTGACACCGCAGCCAAAATAATCCAGGTCTAAAATAGAATCCCAACATGCCAAGGAGGTTGCCAATCCCTGTAGTATAATACAGCGCTGCGCGGGCAGACCCTTGTCTTTACTATCAATGCCCGGGGTGTAGAGTATTACCTCCTGCTTAAAGGGATTCTACCATTAAAACCCTTTTTTTTGTGGATAAGACGTCGGAATGGCCTTTAGAAAGTCTATGCATCTCTTACCTTTAGATGGGATCTCCACCGCGCCGTTCCTTAGAAATACCGGTTTTTACCGGTATGCAAATTAGTTCTCTGGCAGCGATGGGGGCGGGCCCCACTGCTGGAAATGCGAAAGGGGTCGTCCCCACTGCTGCTTGAGAACAGGCTCCAGCGACGCCTCTATCTTCGGCTGGATCCTCCCCTTCTTTCGTTGTCACCTCCGACGCCTGCGCAGTTGGCTCTGCCAGTGAGACACCAGTAGAGCCGACTGCGCATGCCGGCCGGTGACCATAGTTCCAAGGCTGCAATGCATAGTACGTTCCTCAAAGTCTTTGCCAAACAGAGCATACTGCGCATGCTCCGTAAGATCTGTACGGCCCTCCGATGTGCGAGTGAAGTCATCCAGGCTTTGGAGGGTCTGTACAGACAGGTAAGTATCAGCAGTTCGACGAAGACTTCGAGGAATGTACCGCGCATACTCACCTGTACTATACATATATGAATAGTACAGGTGAGTATAAGAAACTTTGTAATATCTCCTATATAGAATTCTGTTTCATTCTCCTTTTCCTCTTACTACTTATATTCTCTCAGACTGTTTATTTGTATAGAATCCATCCACAAACTCAAACTTACATAAAGAAGTCTATGGAGAGGGGAGGATGTTAATTGAATATTGACTCATTCTGTGCAGCAGTATCTTATCTTATCAGAGTCTCATACAGCACTGTTAGATCTCCAATGCTCACAATGTAGCAACAGCTCCTTTGTCCCCTCCCCTCTCCATAGACTTCTATGTAAAAAGTAACTCAGGCCAATAACTGAATGACACATATATTATAATGTTTCTTATATTCACCTATATGACGAGAAGTTGTATCATTGGTCTTAATCTATAGATGTAATTTACATAGACAGTAAATACACTACATGTGCTGTAATACTGCCCGGAGCTGAATTCATAATTCATCCCCATTAGTGTTCATTGTTGTATGTAACATGATGGAGCTCATACCAGGGGAGGGACGGGTAACAGCACAGGATTCTGGGCTTCGTATCTCCGAGATTTTCTTATAGCAAATTTTTCGGTTGGGAGAGATTTTCCGGCTATTTTGACCTTTAAGCTCGGCACCTGCCTGCAGAGGAAACAGAAGCGCATGTTACTAATATACATCAGACATGGCTGGACGGCCTCTCCTCATATTAATATACTGAGATCCTGGGCGAGGCGGCAGCCATACGATCCAGGGCACCAGGTCCTTCCCGCCACTTGCTTTAATCCTCAGCTATTTTGCTGCGGCTCCTTACTTTTCTGGATGACACGTTCAGTACCAGGCGTCTGCCGGAGACGGTAACACCATTTCATGCGCAGTGTTACAAAAATAGCCAAGTCTGAGGACAATCCGGGCCTTGGTGGTCTGTCCGTATACTGGGTGTCTGTACCCCTTTACTTGGGGCAGCCAGCACTTTAGTGACATGGGTATACGTGTGCCCACTACTGCTGCGGCACCACCAGTCTCAGACCCATTTCCTTTAATACCAGGACACGTCGCACTCATATGGACATTACTTAGCAAGGCGCGGCAGTGCAGGCGGCCCTGGAACCACTCTCTATTATTAATAGGGATCAAATTGGGGGAACCCCTAAGGATCATATATTGATGTCCTATAAATGCTATCAATGTAATATCCTTAAAAATCCCTTAAAGGGAATGTGTCAGCAGAAAATAACATCATGTTTTTATTTTAAACATATTTTTTAATAATTTTTTTAAATAAATTTTTGATAATTTTCGAAATATTTTCCATGTCTATAAATATATTATTTTTTTTTTTTTTTTAAATATCAAACATTTCTGCACTTCTCACTCTGACCACTAGGCTTAATAATAACCTGACTCTTCCTGTTCTATAGGGACTATCTTTGCAGCATAGACAGGATTACAATGATAGGTAACATCTATATAGATAACAAGGGGACCAATCATATTAGAGGACTGCTCCTCCCCCTCCCTGCACAATGACCTCTGCACAGGTCATAGAGCATGCTCACAACAATTCACAACTATCTATGGTCCCTGTGGCTGCTGTAAAGCATATCTCTAAGATGGCCGCCCCCACTATATTGGCAGTGCCCGCACAAAGTAAAGGGCACCGATCTACCCCAGAAAAGCAAACAGAACTCATCTGTTGGGGTAAAACCACTCTGATGGAATATCACCTCCAATATTCCCGATCCTGCAGCGTTCCCAATGATATGGTTATATTGAAACAAACCTAAAAAGTTTCTTTTCGTCCTCTCCAAAAGGCTTTGTGTCTTCTTCCTTAAACATGCTGAGATAAGCGGCTTTCATGTACACGTATGTAGCCTGCGGAGCAAAAATAACACGTCTTCACACCAAATAAGAGTAACCATATGGCGGAATTGGGCTCTGAGTTTGATGTGGATTCTGTCTGAAATCTGCTCCAAATTCTGCTTGAGACCAGCAATGATTCCAATGGGAGGCAGACGATGATTTTTCCAGTTAGGGGAATAAAAATAACCGCCATGTTTAATCTACACGCCAGTAATGCTTGATAAATCCAATTGAAGTGAATGGGAGGGGGAAAAATACAACTTGGCAGGTGCAGAATCGGACAGGGAATGGGGTCGAATGGAAAAATTCAGCTTCAAATTCCTGAATCTGAATTATTCAGTTGGGAAAATTTTGGCCATGTGACCCTATCCTAAGACGGATCATACTAAATAGTTTATATAGTCTCAGAAATCGGATCTATATTGAGCACCCTAAATGATAAGGAATAATTCATGAGGTCGTAGACGTGATATAACTGGCCAAGCCAAGTCAAGAAGTTTTTTTGGGTTTATTCGTTTCACAATTCGATTCCCTTTCTATGAAGTCTATGGTGTCTGGATAATTTGTTGAAAAGTTTTCATCACTTAAAAAGTTACTTGTGAATCCAGAAGTTATAGACCCTGGTGACTGGATCCAAATCAGATCCATATGAGGTTGTCCTCTGCTGGGACTTTGAAGGACATTATCGGGTTTACGGATGGGCCCACTGGAGGACTCTTTGGTACTCCGAGTAGATTAAGACCATTGTATAGGTGCACTATTACACACAACCATGTGGCCGTTCTATGAGGTCCGGACCAGGACTAATGTCTCCGTTCTCATCCGTTACATACCTTTGACCAAGAGCTTTCCTTGCTGAGGAGATCAGCATAAAAATAGGCCATCTTCCACTGCTGCTTGTAGGTGAAGCACCACATGAGCTGCCAGTAACACATATGATGGAACTGCTTCCAGTTTTGTTGAGCTTCACAACATTCCTCAAACCTCTGGATAGCCTAGAAGAAGAAAAGAGCTCGGTACCCTGACACTCAATATCTCATTCATCTCTCTGGAGCTTCGTAGATTGTACTTTGTAATTTAGACATTTGCCATTCTCCTCCAGTCTTGTTCCAACACTTCGCGGGTCCCTCACCAGTCTCTGTTCTCCCTGCTCCAGTACAACCAGTCACATATCTGTACTGGGACATCATTGCTAGAGGCCGGGATAACAGGGACCAGCAGGGGAGCCAGGAAACATCGGGAGCTGCCAAAGGACTGGAGATATATTGCTGAAAAAAGAGATTACAATGTGGTGAATGTCACCCTAGAGCAACGCTGCCCCCTGTGGTAGGAGCAGGATGTATACATGATGATGGAATCTGACGTATCTCCTTCACTATAGCTATAGACTCCATGGGGTTGCACACAGTTGATTATTTACCAGGTCAATATTGCCTTTAATTTCTTCAATCCTTCCAGCAAAGAACAGGAATATGGCGCCCTGAGGAGAAAAACACGGAGCGGTGAGAAGCCTGAAGATAGAAGGCAATGGTATCCTCAGCACAATCATCACAGACGGGACAACGACGCCAATAAAAGCAACTAAAAAGAGCAAAATGTAATAAGCGTCATATCTAGGTAATATCTGTAATGTGGTTGTATTCTATTTACATAAGTTATTACATTATTGATTAGATACACATATAACATGATTATATTCTATATTATTGACTTAGATTATTATATTATACATACATGCGTCATATCTGATATATTATTATATGTACATAGCTTTATTATATTATCTATTATATTTACTTAGGTTTAGTATTGCAATATTTCCTATGCTGTCTTCAGTTTTACCGCATTGCCAGCCACAATACCCCCCCTCCCACTTTGCCAGCCACAATGCCCCATCATTTTGCCAACCACAAAGCCTCATCATTTTGCCAACCACATTGATTCACATGACAGTAATTAGATTTGTATGATACGAGGCGGAGTGCGACCCCATTACAGATGAGAGAGGTGAGTACAGAGATTTACCTTTAAGTTCCTGCACATCAGTGCAAAATCTATCATGGTGCCCGTACATACCTACCTTGTGCCATCTAGATTATGTGGCAGTGGGACCTCCGGGCCCCCCCAGTGTCCAGGGCCTGGTGGCAGCTGCTACTGCTGCACAATCTACAGCTACACATCCAGGGTGAGATAAGATTGGGGTTGTATATCTGTATTAATCACACTGCAATCTATTGGCCGGAGCAGAGAGCAACAACAAGGGGCATCCTCTAGATCTACACGACATGACCTGTCCCTACATTACAAGGACAGTTCACTCATTGAGAACTGTGTAATTCTTATTATGACCTGTGATGGCGCTGCAGGGAAATTGACAACTGATCGCTGAACGTTCCAGACCTAACAGTGTTTGACTGGCTAAAGCCAAGAGACCCAGAGAGCGGCGCAGGATATCTGACCGTACCTTGGGATAGCGCTTTAAATACGGTTCCAGCAACTTCTCTGCTTCTTCGATGTTTCCTTTGCCTGTCCCTAAAGAAGCAGAAGGATGATCCAGTTTAATCTACAAAGGCAAGGTCTAAAGAAAGTGATTTTATACTGTCCTGGGGACATGACGTCATAATAATGTATCTCTAATATTAAGGATATCCGCTTACCCAGCACAAAGCTCAGGAACGTGTGGTAGCACAGCAGAAGGAGCGTGCACAGCAAGGCGCGAAAACTGTGGTTTGCTGCCCCCTCCTGGAGCTGCGTCAGTCCATAATCCTGCACGATAATAAAACACAAGTCATTGCCAAATACAGAACATAACATCACTGAATACACAATACACCAGTACATGACACTTAGTAGAAGGGCTGGGGAAGGGCTGTGACAACTGCTCTAAGCATAATTCTGACTTAGCCATGTAGTTGTCAAATCAGACCTTGGCCTGATAAACGTGGGGCAAATACTATCATGCTTCACCCCCGGGGTATATATTGGTGGGGTGGAGGGATTGTCATATCTGATAGAAGTCGCTCTCACCTTGTTACCAGAGAATCCAACAAATTCTAAGAGCCGCAATATCCTGGTGGGCAACATTGATAGCGTCTAGGAGGAGAGAAGACACATGTGAGATAAGGACATCATCCCATATGGAATATGAGAACACTGATGAACAAATAAAATGACAGATTTAGAGAGGACCCTTCACCACCTCCACCAACTACAGTGTTTGCATCCTGAAATAGGCGCTGTTCTGCTGATTCCGGCACAGTTGGAATTTTTTCTCTAGCCCCCACCATTCCTGAGCAATCAGTGCAATTAGTTTCAGTACCCAATATGCTAATTGGGCTCTCTACTGTCAAGTGGGTGTGATCAGATAGGCTTGGGCCACCCACCTGTCAATAGATAGCCAAATTAGCAAATCAGGTGCTGAAACTGACTTCATCCATTGCTCAGGAATGGTGGGGGCTAGAGAAAAAAATTCTAACTGCATCAGAATGGAGCAGGGCAGTGAATGTGACTTCTCGCCATGTACTAATCCTTTAATAATGGTTTGGGTATGAGCTGAATAGGGGCCTGTTCTCACTCGTGCTTTATTACCCCAAAAAATTAATATCCTCCCTGCGCTGTTCTTTATGTAAATGGCGGTTCTCTACTTTTTGTTGCTTAGTGTTTTTGTATAACACACACAATGGCGGATTGAAAGATTCTCAAAAACAAACCCTAGTATAACCGTAAGAGACGCCTTAGACTGCGCTGACACCTAAGTCACAGCTCAGAGACTCCTCGTGGCCCCGACCTGATCACTATCCAGCTCTGTAAATGTTTGCCAGATCTCTCTTCCCTTGTCACCCTATGTTTAGACAAAAGCCAACAGCATGTGATCTGTGTACACAGTATATGGCGGTGACATCACACTATACACAGAGCTTTACACGTCGGAGCAGAACCTTGTACACATAGAAGTTTATTTATTAACATAGCAGATACTATTTATACTGTATATGGTGATGATGGCCGCCGTCATGCACGTTCATAATACACCAGGACCAGTCTCCACTACATAAGGGAAGAGGCCAAGTCTATACAATGTACACCCCTAAAGTCTATACAATGTGCACCCCAAAGTCTAAACAATGTGCACCCCCTAAAGTCTATACACTGTGCACCCCTAAAGTCTATACAATATGCACCCCTAAAGTCTATACAATGTGCACCCCCTAAAGTCTATACAATGTGCACCCCTAAAGTCTATACAATGTGCACCCCTAAAGTCTATACAATATGCACCCCTAAAGTCTATACAATGTGCACCCCTAAAGTCTATACAATGTGCACCCCTAAAGTCTATACAATGTGCACCCCTAAAGTCTATACACTGTGCACCCCTAAAGTCTATACACTGTGCACCCCCTAAAGTCTATACAATGTGCACCCCTAAAGTTTATACAATGTGCACCCCTAAAGTCTATACAATGTGCACCCCTAAAGTCTATACAATGTGCACCCCCTAAAGTCTATACTATGTGCACCCCTAAAGTCTATACAATGTGCACCCCCTAAAGTCTATACAATGTGCACCCCTAAAGTCTATACAATGTGCACCCCCCTAAAGTCTATACAATGTGCACCTCTAAAGAACTAGGGGGCGCACAGGAGCATACGGTTTATAATATAACAGCATCTGGTTGTGAATACTTCATTCACAAGGGTTTTAACAGGATTGCAATTTATCCCAGTTGCTATCCTGCAATCACTAGGGTTCCCTCCGATCACAATACTGTCCCCATTTGAATGGTGCAGTGGTTGAGCATGCTCACTGCTGCTCTAGTCAAACTCTAATGGACACCCTATAGTAACCAAGTACAGCACTCAGCGGTACCCTAACCATCGTGAATGTTTGTAAAAATGTGCCCCATTGTGCCCCCAATCCTCGTCTATAGAGACGGGTTAGTAAAGGAGTCTTCCTTCTATATGAACAGCCCATAGAGGTAATAACTGTATTGCCTGTATATACCCAATATACACAAAATTATATATACCCAATATGAGCTACACTGATTTACATACCAGATTAAATGCTCCAACACCCAGCTTCACTCCACCTTCAAAGTGACAATGATTTTCTCCTTTTATGTAATTGGCACATTTCTGCAGAGTATCCAACTCCCTAAAAGAGCAAACCAAGAGGAAGCTAGTTAATAAATTGTCACTTTCTTCATGGCATGTAGGGTCTAGCAGAAGTAACTTTGTAAATACATTACATTACTTGTCTTATACTCCAGAGCTGCGCTCACTATTCTGCTGGTACAGTCACTGTGTACATACATTACATTACTTATCCTGTATTATACTCCAGAGCTGCGCTCACTATTCTGCTGGTACAGTCACTGTGTACATACATTACATTACTTATCCTGTATTATACTCCAGAGCTGCGCTCACTATTCTGCTGGTGCAGTCACTGTGTACATACATTACTTATCCTGTATTATACTCCAGAGCTGCACTCACTATTCTGCTGGTACAGTCACTGTGTACATACATTACATTACTTATCCTGTATTATACTCCAGAGCTGCACTCACTATTCTGCTGGTGCAGTCACTGTGTACATAGATTACATTACTTATCCTGTATTATACTCCAGAGCTGCACTCACTATTCTGCTGGTACAGTCACTGTGTACATACATTACATTACTTATCCTGTATTATACCCCAGAGCTGCGCTCACTATTCTGCTGGTACAGTCACTGTGTACATACATTACATTACTTATCCTGTATTATACCCCAGAGCTGCGCTCACTATTCTGCTGGTACAGTCACTGTGTACATACATTACATTACTTATCCTGTATTATACTCCAGAGCTGCGCTCACTATTCTGCTGGTACAGTCACTTTGTACATACATTACATTACTTATCCTGTATTATACCCCAGAGCTGCGCTCACTATTCTGCTGGTAGTCACTGTGTACATACATTACATTACTTATCCTGTATTATACTCCAGAGCTGCACTCACTATTCTGCTGGTACAGTCACTGTGTACATACATTACATTACTTATCCTGTATTATACTCCAGAGCTGCGCTCACTATTCTGCTGGTACAGTCACTGTGTACATACATTACATTACTTATCCTGTATTATACTCCAGAGCTGCGCTCACTATTCTGCTGGTGCAGTCACTGTGTACATACATTACATTACTTATCCTGTATTATACTCCAGAGCTGCGCTCACTATTCTGCTGGTACAGTCACTGTGTACATACATTACATTACTTATCCTTTACTGATGGGAAGACATATATATATATATATATATATATATATATATATATATATATATATATATATATATATATATTAATATATATATATATATATATATATATATATATATATACATATATACACTCACCGGCCACTTTATTAGGTACACCATGCTAGTAACGGGTTGGACCCCCTTTTGCCTTCAGAACTGCCTCAATTCTTCGTGGCATAGATACAACAAGGTGCTGGAAGCATTCCTCAGAGATTTTGGTCCATATTGACATGATGGCATCACACAGTTGCCGCAGATTTGTCGGCTGCACATCCATGATGCGAATCTCCCGTTCCACCACATCCCAAAGATGCTCCTCTATTGGATTGAGATCTGGTGACTGTGGAGGCCATTGGAGTACAGTGAACTCATTGTCATGTTCAAGAAACCAGTCTGAGATGATTCCAGCTTTATGACATGGCATTGCATTATCCTGCTGAAAGTAGCCATCAGATGTTGGGTACATTGTGGTCATAAAGGGATGGACATGGTCAGCAACAATACTCAGGTAGGCTTTGGCGTTGCAACGATGCTCAATTGGTACCAAGGGGCCCAAAGAGTGCCAAGAAAATATTCCCCACACCATGATACCACCACCACCAGCCTGAACCGTTACCGATACAAGGCAGGATGGATCCATGCTTTCATGTTGTTGACGCCAAATTCTGACCCTACCATCCGAATGTCGCAGCAGAAATCGAGACTCATCAGACCAGGCAACGTTTTTCCAATCTTCAATTGTCCAATTTCGATGAGCTTGTGCAAATTGTAGCCTCAGTTTCCTGTTCTTAGCTGAAAGGAGTGGCCCCCGGTGTGGTCTTCTGCTGCTGTAGCCCATCTGCCTCAAAGTGCGACGTACTGTGCGGCGTTCAGAGATGCTCTTCTGGCTACCTTGGTTGTAACAGGTGGCTATTTGAGTCACTGTTGCCTTTCTATCAGCTCGAACCAGTCTGGCCATTCTCCTCTGACCTCTGGCATCAACAACGCATTTCCGCCCACAGAACTGCCGCTCACTGGATGTTTTTTCTTTTTCGGACCATTCTCTGTAAACCCTAGAGATGGTTGTGCGTGAAAATCCCAGTAGATCAGCAGTTTCTGAAATACTCAGACCAGCCCTTCTGGCACCAACAACCATGCCACGTTCAAAGGCACTCAAATCACCTTTCTTCCCCATACTGATGCTCGGTTTGAACTGCAGGAGATTGTCTTGACCATGTCTACATGCCTAAATGCACTGAGTTGCCGCCATGTGATTGGCTGATTAGAAATTAAGTGTAAACGAGCAGTTGGACAGGTGTACCTAATAAAGTGGCCGGTGAGTGTATATATTCACTGCTACTAGGTGTCTGTGCCCGCTCTGTGTCCAGGCTGTATACTCACTTATACGTCTGATAGCTGTTCCTGACCTTGATTCCTCCCTTGATGAAGCTGACCATGTTCTCATCCTGCAGGAATTACATCAGCAATTAATTAATGTTTTTTTTTTCCATCAGAACTTTAATTGTCTTTTCTGCTTGCAATTACATGGACATCGAGGGAAATCCTCTGATCTGTCATGTCACCATTCACCTTGTCATACGCTATAATATTACAAGTAATGAAGTCTTCATCTTTACAGAGAACCCGTCAGCTCCACATACATACGGTATGTGTGAATGATATAGTATATATAGAATAGTATAGTATGATATAGTATATATAGAATAGTATAGTATGATATAATATATACAGAATAGTATAGTATGATATAGTATATATAGAATAGTATAGTATATATAAGCTGTAGGCTCTGAGTTCTGGGGCCCTTTGGATTGCGATGACTTGAAGGAAGGGGCCACATCCTAATATCTACAACCCTAGAAGGGTCTTCTTCCCTTGGACCTTGACAGTTCTGCACATGGGATTCTTATCTGCAATGACTAACACATAACACTGACATGTCAGACCTGCAGGAACGTGAGGGCCGCTCTCAGGAGTAGACACTCGGCATAGCACACCTCCGCGTGGATCTCCTCTGTAATACACAAGATTTATGATATTATGTTATTACATGAATCAGAGCCAGTTGTATCATATGATAGATCTGTATCTGCTGGATATAACTCGGGGCCCTGAGTACTTGCCAATCCCATGCTCCTTATTTATAGACATGAGTATATATTGTCTTCTACCTTCTATATCTTTGGAAACCTTGTATCTACTAATTATTCTATGAAGATCCAACTGATTCGTCCTGCGCCATTTATGGCCCCCAGGATAAGCAGGACTAAGTGACAGTGAGCTGCATTACCAGCTATGGCCACACTAAATGAATGGCACTATGCATGGAAAACGGAGGGAATGCAGCCCTTAGTGGAGTGCCTTGGCTCCTTTAGTTACTGACCAGACTCTTACCAGTCCTAAGGATAGAACATCAACAATGGCATAACTATAGGGATTGCAATGGTCACAGCGGCAACCAGGCCCAGAAGCCAAGGGGGCCCACTGGTCACCCTCACTACACTAGGGAAAGATAAACTTATGTAATCTTCTTTCTGAATGGATCTGATGGCTGTTAGTCTTTGCATTGCAAGTTTACTCCCCCTTCCCTCTGGTGAGAAGATTTATGATACACAGCCTTCCACTGTCAGAAAGGAGAATTCCCATAAAATCCCTTTAATTATCAACAGAAACCTGTCCAGGGAAAGAAGGAGAGATGACAAGTGAGATACATGGGATGCCTCAACTACTGTTACCTTCTGTGAACTGATCGAGACTTTGGCCATGGACTAAATTGTTAAAGGAGTCGGCGACTGTAGATTTCTTCCGGAACCTGGTGGGAAGATGAAACACAAAGTTGTCACGTTGATATGTGAAGTGCACACATTGAAGTTTCCACAAACACCACAAGACACTGGAAGGAAAGTCAAACAGGATTTTATCCAGGACAAGACTCTAAGAAGGAAGTCACCATGTCTGACACCATCCAATTTGTAAGAGCATGTGTGACGGATCAGGACGACGCGCCAAGAACATGTGTGACGGATCAGGACAACGTGCCATAAGGTAGTTCAGGAAAGTCTTGAATTTGTAGACAATTGAAGTTGCAAATATAAGTAATTCTAAATTTTGCAGAGTTTTAAAGATTTTCGGTAACCATCCAACACCAGGTTCACAATTAATGGGGTCCATTGGGGGACCTGAACAACGGCGAGGCGGATCTCTAAAACAGAGGTTGCACGCAGAGCCCCGTGAACCCGGAGCCCGAGGAACTATATTATGTATCCATAAAACATGAATCAGCCACGTGAAGGCTCGTAAGTAACAATGCACATTGACAGTATGGCTGATATGTAATGACATTATATAGAGTAATATAAACATCCACTTATTAGAATGAGAGGTATCATTATTTATACCGCTATATCGTATCATGTGATTCACAGCAGAGAATGAACAAAGCCCTGTGTCATAGTGAAAACAAAGTGAGCGTCGGCGCCTCTCGTGGTCTTTGAGCTGAATGACATAATTGCATTGAGTCACTTTGTTTTCTCCAGGGATTTTGCTTCAAAAACAGAGCGAGAGATTAACTCACATCTCAAGTCAACAAGGTAGATGTAGAAGCCATTGATAGAATCAATGGTTGTAGCGTTTAACCATTTGTGCTGCATATTTCTTCATGAACAGAGACTATTATTGTATAGCAAGCATCTTAGCCCCACCCAAGAGCATCCTAGCTCCACTGAAGAACATACTAACCCCACCCAAGAGCATCTTAGTCCCACCCATGAACATCCTAGCTCCACTGAAGAACATACTAACCCCACCCAAGAGCATCTTAGTCCCACCCATGAACATCCTAGCTCCACTGAAGAACATACTAACCCCACCCAAGAGCATCTTAGCCCCACCCAAGAGCACCTTATCTCCACCCAAGAGCATCTTAGCTCCACCCAAGAGCATCCTAACCCCACCCAAGAGCTTTGTAGCACCAAAGAGCATCCTAACCCCACCCAAAAGCTTCGTAGCACCAAAGAGCATCCTAACCCCACCCACGAGCATCCTAACACCACCCAAGAGCATCCTAACTCCACTCAAGAGCATCCTAACCCCACCCAAGAGAATCCTAACTCCTTCCAGCTGTTGGAAGTGGTGTAATGGTGGGGGCAGGTTTTTTTTGGCACATCCTGGGTCCTTTGATACCTCTGGATGATACCTGTGTATGCCACAGCAAATTGCACCGGTTCTGAAGGCCAAAGGAAGCCCAACAAAGTACCAGATGGGGGAGGGGGGGGGCTCTCTAATACGCTGGCCAGTCTGTGTATTGTAGAAGGACCATCAGAGCCCCAGCGCTGGCTCACAAGGGAACTTAGAGGTGAGTCCTGATTCTTACTGTTATTTGCAGCTGTTTTTGTCCAGGATGGATCATCCCCTTTAAGCAAATGTCCTAACTTTTATTCTGAGATTTCTCTTCCTAGAATCTGACATTTATCCAGACTCTCACCATGGGCTGCTATTTGTAGTTATTCCTGTGTAATATGTCGCACATAGCTGAGTTTTTATACCGACCTCTGACACACCGCCTGAGCCTCTTTCATGGTGTTCCCGGCATTCAATATGTCCTGAGGGTCGAATGTCATCATGGCTTGCATTTCCAGTATGGTGGCATAGGTGAGGACATGGTACATGCTGTCCTTGGACCTGTGAATTTAGAAGACAGTTATATCAAGGTATTAGAATACAAGCCTCAGGGTCACACTCACATGCCATAGGTTTAGGTTGCAAAAAACGGGCGCAACATTGTCTTTATTATTCTGTTCCTACTTTCATTCATCCCTAATACAGAGAGAGGAGGAGAATTCCAATGGGCACGGGGGCTATGGACAAATATCTTCAATGTATTATACTATTATACTACGGTATTATGGCCAGAGAAAGCAGAAGGATGGTAACATTATATCGAGGGTGAGGAATAGACAAAGACATCAGGAAAGCCGGAACTCTGCAAAGTGACGTTGTGGCTAGAAGAAGCCGTCATTTCAATGTGGGTCAGACTTGAAGAAAAGGAGAAAAGAATGATTCCAATTATAGAAGTTTTTATATTGTTTTTTATAATGTTGGAAGATTATAACGTTTGGGGGACAGAGCACTGATTTAGGTGGGGTTGGGCACTAAGAACGAGTCTAACAAGGTGTTATAATTGCCCTGCCACCTCGCCAATAAAGACATTGCAGCCGCGCAACCCTCACTATAAAGATCTGGTGGAGGATTTCTATTCAGTCACTCTCTTCATGGACTGGGCCTTACGTACTATCACATACCAAATCTGGGAGGTGCTAGGTGGGCCATATGTACATTGTTGAGGTAATGAACCTGTAATTTTGGGTGGGAACATAGTTGCGAGTGAGTCATGAGGATATATAACTCTGACTGTATGGACAAGAAGTTAATATTAGCATTCGGGAGCTGTCCCTGAGGCTATAATATACCGCATTGCTATAGGGAAACAGATGACAATGGTCATTTACAATCCTCATATAAAGCCGGTCAGGTGGTAACACTGTGGCTTCCCTAGGTGTGGGATCCTTGTGTACTGTATCCAGTGTTACCAGCCACTTGTTTAGTAGACCATAATTTACATCAATATGAACACGGCTTATATCTTTGGAATGGCTGAACAGATTTGGATAAACCAAAGAAAATACTCAGGGTGACAACGCCGATCAGATGATGACAGCCTAGAACCAAAAAAAACACTCCAAAGGGCATGAGGTATGAGGGGCATCCTACATCTGCCTTAATACGTGAAAAGGGACAGTGGGCCAGACGTTATTTTGAAGAGGGTTTAAAGGGATTTTACCTTGTAAATATTCACCACATCAAACAACTGCAGGTTTTGCAACCTTCTGTAGGTGCCGCTCCGCTGATTCCAGCACAGTTGGATTTTTTTCTCTAGCCCACACCGTTCCTGAGCAATCAGTGTTATTCGTTTCTGCACCCAATATGCTAATTAGGCTCTCTACTATTAGGTGGGCAGTGCTGTTTTTAGAGAAGATAGTCTAGGACACGCCCTCCTGACAGCGATAAAGCTAATGACCATATTGGGTGCTGAAAATAACAGAATTAGGGAGGCTTCACATGGAGTTACGCTGCGCTCATTCTGATCGTAAAAACACGTTCAGAATGAGCGCGTAAAAAGCAGCTCTCATTGACTTGAATGGGTGCTGGCAAACGTGCGCCCCCATTGAAATCAATAGGAGGCTTTTTTCCCTATTGCTTTCACTGTGATACGCGCGTATACCGGCACCCATAGAAATCAATGGGATCTGGTTTTTACGCGCTCAATCTGAACAAGCTCATTCTGAACGAGTTTTACGTTCAGAATGAGCGGAGTGTAACTCCATGTCCAGGCTCCCTTAATAGCTCGGGAATAGCAAGGGCTAGAAAAGAAATTCCAACTGCGCCAGAATCTGTAGAGTGGCGCCTATTGATAGGTATTGATACGTAGTGGCGCAATGTTGATAGGTAACATACAACCACTTTAAGGATGGAACTAATCCAAATTTTGAGATCAGCTCTTGGATCATTATTGATTATAGCCTGGAGCATCCATAAGAGCACACGCACCCCACCATGTGTTACGTATAGGACCATGAAGAACAGAACAGATCGCAGCCATGTGCCATCCGTGGTCTCCATCAGCCAATACACTGAATAAGCTGAAACCACAAAATGGACAGAAGTTTTGAGACCCAGAATCACAGCCCCACATGGGGTCATATACGATCACATGATCATGCGTGTGTTCATATAGCATAGGGTTGTTTGCATGAGGCCTAAATAGTATAGTGCGTTGTCTATTCTAGCATCTGTATGACGTAGGCCAAGCAAGATCACTGGAGACCTATGTGCACGATGCAGAGAAGACATAAACCCTATAAGACAAATATTGAGTAGTCTTTAAACATGGCTGGGCTTATAATGACCCCCGGGGGTAATACTTACTTGGCCTGGAGGTAGCTGAGAGCCTCCTGGAAGTTGTTGTTCAAGAACATATCCAAAGCGGTCATACATTCTGTCAAGGAGGCCTTCAGGTCCGAGTCTTGCTGCCTGGACAGTCCAAGGTGAGACAAGGTCAATGTAAATGTATTATACATATATATCATATACTGATAGTAATCCTGGGCTTGGCATAGCCATGGGTAAGCCAAAGGCCAAGGGGGTCAAATCAGGGGCTTTGTAGCATCTAATCCATGGACGACTTTCATTAGATGACTATAAGGCCATATCCACACAGGGCAGATACGCTGCAGATATATCGCAGCAGAAAATCCGTACGCACCATATGGTGCACAATTCATAGCATTGCAATGCAAAGGATGAAATGTACGTTGAAAACCGGCAATATATAGTGACAGGCTGCCGAACTGAAGCTAAGCAGAGGCCTATCTATAGGGGGTGCAATCTCTACCGGGCCCTGGAGCCTCAGGGGGCCCAATAGTATCTCTACACCGGTATAATACATAGTACATGGTAAGTGGGGGCCCCATCATATATTTTGGGGCTTTAAGTTACACCTCCCGGGCAAGGCTTGAGGGGAAAGAGCGTGACAGAAAGAAAATCACTTGAATGAGGCTGAGCTGCAATACCAGACACAGCCAACAGACAAGAGTGGCGCTGTTTCTGGAAAGAAAAAGTAAAAAATGTAATTCTAATGGCAGAACAATGTCTGGCAATGCTCGAGTCTGTAACGTTACATGGACAACGATGATTTCTGGCAATAACTGACTACTGGAAATTGATAATATTTCCTTTTGCTGTACGCCATAAAGTAAGCAGCTCTCGTTGAACCTATATCCCGTATGGCCACTAGATGGCAGCACATGTAAAACCTGCAAAGCTTCATTAGCCAAAAAAATCATTAAGAATTATTTACAAGATGTCACTTTGTAGACGTCAATTAAAACAGACATCCTAAATGTCTTTGCGACTAAGACGCCGCGTCTTGGACAGAACCATTGTCATATTTATACAGGGTGCAGGGTAAATCTTTTGACAGAGACGGCGTTCCATAAAGCTGGCACTGACAGAGAACGTCACCTGCTCGGCCCGGCCTGACTAATATGAGATCTGTGTAATGAGATTAGTCACGCCCTGATGGGAACATCAATTCTGTACGGCGCATACCACTGAGGTTTATAGTGCAAGGACCATTAAAGGATGTGGCGTAAAGGTTGGAGGCGAGAGTATCCCTTTAAGAGGAGTTTATATACATAGTCAAGAGTTTTTGCAATATTTTTAACAATTATTTTTGGAATATGATCCAAGGCACGTCAGTGGGCTCTGAAATATTCAGTGCCATAAAAAGATGGCTAGCTTGTTTGATGCATTTATATCACTGGAGTCCAGTGGGCAGTCTTAATCAGAGATTGACAGCTTTCCCTGTGCATGCTGATAGCAGTCAGTCACTGGGTAGCCCCACCCACAGGACTCTTAAGCATAGAAAGAGCAAAAATTTTAATGGAAAAATACAAGTTATATTGAATTTTTTTCTATAAATTATATATGGCTCTGTTCAGCTCCTCCTGCTTTATAACGTCCATACTTTTGTATGTAACTTGGGCACTTTATGTGTTGGTCACGTCCGAAAATGGGAGCCAAAGCACAAGACATGTTCATCATGTAACAGATGACCCTCGATACACCCAGTTATTCCAAGCTGCAAATAATGATGCACCCCTGTATCTAGACTGAAAATTTACTAAGTGCAGGGAGTGCAGGGTCACTTCTAGATGGAGGGGACAGGATCTGAGGATTAGAGGAGGAAGGATAGGATAGGATAAGAAATATTAGTGTAGTGTGCGGGGTGTGCAATAATATGATCCGGGCATGTAATAAGCCGCCTAAACAGATGTCATTTTAGGACATATTGTAGGTGCTGTAGTTGGGGATTAATCTGATTGTCCAGGGTAAAGTATTCCAGAACACCGGTGCAGCTTGAGCAAAGTCTTAGGATGTTCGGATACAAGTCTAAGGTCGTTGGCACAACAGAGAGGACGGTCAAGGCAGCAGACAGTAATAAGGGAAGACATGTAGGAAGGTCAGCGCTATGGACGGATTTATAGGTGAGCGTGACAATTTTATACTGTATTCTGTGGTGGACAGGCAACCAGTGCAGTGCCTGACACAATATTACAAGCTGCATCGGTCCCCCACGGATTGAAGTCTCGAGGGAATGTCTCCTGTAAACACTGACACAATCACAGCTGAGCTGCTTTGTCTGCGCCTTGCACCATCTACCTGTTATTATGTCACGTCACAGAGGAGGCGCTGAATGGAGGGTGTGTGTGAACTGAGGCAGCTGCAATGTGTCATAGCAGATAGCAGAATGGGGCACTGCCACCTGACCTGTCACCTGCTACGCCTCCTCATGCTTTTGTCTACTATTGGCAAGCTCGGTGTTGGGTGTTCTATAGTAACCGCGATATGTGCCGGTCCTGCGCAGACTGCAGACAGGGGATCTAGGGGGTGTGATAGTCCTCCTTCTAGTTCTGCACTATTGCCCAAAAATAAGTCCTCCTGTAAAACCAGTTTGCCCAGTTATCATAACTGTGCTGTATAATGTTACTGTGCAGGTCAGGATAATGTTACTGTATAACAGTCATCTGGTGTTTCTCTGTACTCCAGCCCTTGGTAAACACAGGTCAGTACAAGATAACTGCGTCCTGAGGTCACCGACGTCCCTGACATACATAGATTACATTCAGAACTGGGTCCTATATTACGCTTAGAATGGAAGATGGCCTATGATGATCTGTGCAACTTGGACAACTGGTTTTAAAGGGATTCCGTCACTTGAGCCCTGCAGATGGATAGGTTAGGGTCACCTGAACCCAATGATGTTTTCCCTTTGTGAATCGCTGCCTCTGTTGCATAGATATAACCTTTCGAGCTGTTGTTGCAAAATGGTAATCCTCCCTCCACCCCTCCTTCCTTTGCAAAGCCTAGGGAAGCTAGTCCAGTGGAAGCAGGGGCTATCCTGAAAACTAGAAATATCCAGTACATAAAAATGCCAGCTACATCCAAGAGGTAATCCAAAAAATTCCGCGGTAGTAATAAAATATAACTTTTATTGCATCTTCATCTTTAAAAAAGTTACAAAGTAACTGTAAGAGGGTACATCATTAACGCAAGGCAACGCGTTTCGGGAATCGCTGTTCCCTTTTTCTCAGCTCAACTTCCATACCCTCACTAACTCCTTATAAACAATTAGTTAACGAGTCCCCTCCCTTTCCTGTTACATCTCCACACACCTTCTCCAATTAAACTCTCAATAAAAACTTTTTTTTGTGCTTATAATCTTTACATATTGTACCACATCAAGTTTTTATTGAGAGTTTAATTGGAGAAGGTGTGTGGAGATGTAACAGGAAAGGGAGGGGACTCGTTAACTAATTGTTTATAAGGAGTTAGTGAGGGTATGGAAGTTGAGCTGAGAAAAAGGGAACAGCGATTCCCGAAACGCGTTGCCTTGCGTTAATGATGTACCCTCTTACAGTTACTTTGTAACTTTTTTAAAGATGAAGATGCAATAAAAGTTATATTTTATTACTATCGCGGAATTTTTTGGATTACCTCTTGGATGTAGCTGGCATTTTTATGTACTGGATATTTCTTGTGGACGGCGGGTTGTGAGTCACCTGCAAGCCGGGCTCCCTCGAGGCTCCTTTGTGCATGTGAAAATATGGTGAGCTGAAATTTTCTTCTTTGGTTTTTTGTCCTGAAAACTAGAAGGGGAGACACCTGATGAGAGGTTCACACTAGAGTTTGGGTTTCCGTTGTTCGGGTCCACATGAGGACCTGAAAGATTGAGACCCCGTCTGCTTAAAAAGTGGTTACCTGCAGACTCCATAGACTGTAATGGATTCAGCCAGGATTCCACTCAGTTTCCAACAGTATAACCTGCAAAGAGGACTCTTCTCTCCTCCAATTTTAGGTGGACTCTATGGCGGAGCCTCCTACAGAGTCTCTGTACGCAGGTTTGAATCCAACCTGACAATAGCACTGAGTAGCAGAGTATGTGAGAGTCTGGCATACGTCCCCTGCACAAGGGCTGACATCTATGTAGGGTTTGCGATACTATAACTATCCAACCAGCGCTCCATTCACATCTATGAACCTTCCAGGATTGCAGTCTCCAGGATTTCCATAGAAGTGAATTGAGCGCTGGTCACAAGTACACTGATGCTTCATTCATTTGGGGGACATTTAGGCCTCTGGTCTCATGATCAGTGGGAGTCCAATGGTCGACTCCTTAGTGATCCGAAATTGAAGGAATAAGGGTCTGTAAAAAGGAAGCACTTGGGATCAGCGGAGCCCTGGCTGCCCTGAGAATGCCGAGCGACATAAAGTGAATGTGAAATAAGAGGATGACCTGTCATAAGGAGCGACTCCACCCAGACAGTCAGCAAAGGTCATGTATAAATATACACCTGCGCCTTGTACCTGTGTGCTTCTGTGCCTTCAAATACTCTCTTGCTTATTCAGAAATGATTTACTCCTTACACAAGATGAGTATCAAGGATGTCAGATTGGGGCTTTACAAGAAAACACAAGATGCAGAGTAAGGAGACAGTCCGAAGAGGGTGCACCGCAGAAAATAAACACATGGCAGCAATAACACCTTAACCAGGATTGTCCCAGAAGTGCCCAAATCCTTTCCCGCTACCATATGTGATCCGCTGCTTTTCTGTCTTCTCCACTTCCCAATCTAAAGACGGAAGGGAGTAACACACAACTGCGGGATCAGACGACACAAGATGTGTTTGTAGTCTGTAACCATAGTTTGCATAGGAGCTGTATACACAAAATTATATATATTTTTTTTTATACAAAACTGTCACAAAGTCAGTTCCTGTTTATTTTCGATGATATAGACTTAGTTGACAGACGGTGTCTCGTTGCTGTGTTTAGGTCACGGTCTAGATGAGACGGCACGGTCGGAGCACTTAGGGCTATATACACACTGCGCCTGTTTGCCTGAGTTTGGCTTGGTCTTAGTATATCGGCCGCAGTAATAAAACCCTGCCAGAAGTATATTATCTATGCGGAAGGGAGATAATGCTACTATCCACAAAGAAGCGAACCAATGCCAGATGTGACTTAAAGGATCAGATCCTGATCCTTCAACACGTTCTATTAACTATGTATACCCTGGTATATACTGTATACCAAGCACATAAAGCCTTATGGACATGGCCATACTACTGATCCATGCTGTACTAATCCTCAATAATAAAACAAAATCAATAGGCCCATACGGTATGAATATATGGGGTGCAGAAGTAACCATCACAGTCAGGCCCTGCAAGTTCCCTCCACCACATACGAATGGTTAGTGGTCGAGGTGTAACATGCAATGCAAAACCTGCACCAGGCCCCACAGTTGTAATGTGTCACTTATTGTATGGACCTCTTCATATTGGAAAGAGACATCTTATGAGCATCTTCAGGCTCCGGGGCCCGTTGCACCCTTTGCCATACTTGCCAACTTTCCCAGAATGTCTGTGAGACTGCCGAATATAGGGGGCACCTCCTAGACTCCCGCAAAATTGGACAGATCTCCAAGCTTCAGCATCCACTGGGCTCTCTTTCATTTCTTTCACTTTATATGTTGGTCATGTCCCAAAAAAGGGGAAGGCCAGCACATTGCTTGCACAAAAAAAGGGGCCTTACATACACAAAAAGAGGGCATGCCATGTCCCAAAAGAGGCAGAACTCTGACAATAGGAGTCTTGCACCATTCTCCCATGTCTCACTTCACAAAAGTTGGCTAGTATACCCTTTGCATCCCCTGAAATAATGGCCCTGGGACCTATGACAGATTTTGCATTGGAACCCTGCAGCTTTAAAGGGTGAGGTCATCATATAGGACATGTCTGTTGTTAGACATCACCTTTGAGTTTCACTATTCCTGAAATTTCCCCCACCATAGAAGCCAGTGTACAATCTCGTGACCTTGTAAAAGAACTTAATCCCATTTTTTGTTTTTTTTCACTTAGTACAAGGGCAAAAAAAATAAAAAATCACCCGGAAACCATCAGCAAGGGAAGAATAAAGGCACATGGGGCAATAACTCTGCACTTTATCTTTCTGTGTCCAGGCAATGCAATGATGGTCTTGTACAGATTTATTTCCACATTTAATGGTCATTTCTGTTTATTGGTGAAGTGCTTCATGTCACGTTACATATAAAACCTGGAAATGTCCAATGAGCCGAGCCCTTGTTATAAGCACTGAATGTGCCCAATGTGACCCAGAGCTAGTAAAAAAGTTATGGGGCATCTGTGATATAAGTACACAATGAAATGAGGAATACTATGTGAAAGAGAAAGAAGATAGATACAGCAGATAATAGATAGGTATTGGATGGATGGATAGATAGATAGATAGATAGATAGATAGATAGATAGATAGATAGATAGACGGATAGATAGATAGACAGACAGATAGATATTAGATAGATAGATAGATAGATAGATAGGAGATAGATTGATAGATAGATAATAGATAGATAGATATTAGATAGATAGATAGATAGATAGATAGATAGATAGATAGATAGACGGATAGATAGACAGACAGATAGATATTAGATAGATAGGAGATAGATAGATAGATAGATAGATAGGAGATAGATAGATAGATAGATAGATAGATAGGAGATAGATTGATAGATAGATAGATAATAGATAGATAGATAGATAGATAGGAGATAGATAGATAGGAGATAGATTGATAGATAGATAGATAATAGATAGATAGATAGATAGACGGATAGATAGATAGATAGATAGATAGATAGATATTAGATAGATAGGAGATAGACAGATAGGAGATAGATAGATAGATAGATAGATAGATAGATAGATAGATAGACGGATAGATAGACAGACAGATAGATATTAGATAGATAGGAGATAGACAGATAGGAGATAGATAGATAGATAGATAGATAGATAGATAGATAGACAGATAGACGGATAGATATTAGATAGATAGGAGATAGATAGATAGATAGATAGGAGATAGATAGATAGATAGATAGATAGATAGATAGATAGATAGGAGGGAGATAGATAGATGGATAGATAGATAGATAGATAGATAGATAGATAGATAGATAGATAGATATTGGATAGATACAGTAGATAGGTATTCAGGAATAGTTTGGATGACTGTAGGCTACAACTAGGTCATGGTTGGGTTATATCTTCTCAGTATCTCCAGTCTCCTGTCAGTCACTTTCCTTGTGCCCTGTCTTATTTACTTTGCTCCTTACTTCTCGCTCCTTGTCAGTATAAACAGAGGAGTACAAAGGTTAAGTCCTAAATAACAGCTATATAAAGAGGAGGATGTCTTGTACTGCACAGGCCTAGCTCAGTCCTGATACCATGATATCACCAAACATCCCGATCACATTAACTAAAGATCCCTCCAGATCTCCGCCCAGGGTGTAATTATTCAGGGTGCAGAGACCGCGGCTACCCCCAGGCCCTGGAGCCTGATGGGGGCCCCCTCTCCTATAGTGCTGGAGACTAGTATTATTTATAGCAGATTTTGCACTGGGACCCAGGAGCATCACAGCACCCCTCTGATCAGTGAACGGGGTCTGACCATGCTGCAATGTCTTAGCGAGTGATTTTTATATGGGCATGACATGACTATACGGAGTTAATGCATTCATTAGCAATGATCTAATCAGTATTGATCATATTATCAGATGTCAGCAGCAAAAGAGTGAGCAGTCAGAAAATCCAAGGGAATCAGCTTACTTATAATGGTGCCTACATAAAGGGGTTTCTTCTTTCCATGTTAGTGGTGAAATCTGCTGTCTTGATCAGTTACCAATGGACAAGACCATGAATGCAGGAACTTTCTATAGTCTGGGACTTGTCAGATACCTGTCCATGATGTCCTTATTGTGGTCAGATTATCAGGGAGGGACACTACATGTATAAGAAGATAACCCAACCACAATAAGGATATCACGGCTGGTTATCAGGAGGACACTACATGTATGAGAAGATAACCTGACCACAATAAGGACATCATGGCTGGTTATCAGGAGGACACTACATGTATGAGAAGATAACCTGACCACAATAAGGACATCACGGCTGGTTATCAGGAGGACACTACATGTATGAGAAGATAACCCGACCACAATAAGGACATCATGACTGGTTATCAGGAGGGCACTACAGGTATGAGAAGATAACCCGACCACAATAAGGACATCATGGCTGGTTATCAGGAGGACACTACATGTATGAGAAGATAACCCGATCACAATAAGGACATCATGGCTGGTTATCAGGAGGGCACTACATGTATGAGAAGATAACCCGACCACAATAAGGACATCATGGCTGGTTATCAGGAGGGCACTACATGTATGAGAAGATAACCTGACCACAATAAGGACATCATGGCTGGTTATCAGGAGGGGACACTACATGTATGACAAGATAACCCGACCACAATAAGGACAACATGACTGGTTATCAGGAGGACACAACATGTATGAGAAGATAACCTGACCACAATAAGGACATCACGGCTGGTTATCAGGAGGACACTACATGTATGAGAAGATAACCTGACCACAATAAGGACATCATGGCTGGTTATCAGGAGGACACTACATGTATGAGAAGATAACCTGACCACAATAAGGACATCATGGCTGGTTATCAGAAGGACACTACATGTATGACTTCATTATTTCTGCTGCATAATTGAAATTACACAAAACCATACAGGGATGTACAAGACGGACATACTATGAAATTGACTTGTGACCTCGGAGG
This sequence comes from Leptodactylus fuscus, assembly GCF_031893055.1. Lineage (NCBI taxonomy): Eukaryota > Metazoa > Chordata > Amphibia > Anura > Leptodactylidae > Leptodactylus > Leptodactylus fuscus. The sequence goes on along the minus strand of NC_134273.1, from coordinate 13,689,245 downwards.
GCAGGAATGTTACTTTTCTCTATCATATCCAGCTAAATATGTTACAAGGCCAGCTATGGTGTGGCTAGTCTATACACAGCTCTAACAAGACGCACATGACTGTAGGACGAGGGCTGAACATCTAAAAGTTCACACGGAGGATCTTCTTATGTAAGTTTCCCAATTTAATATCTTCAATTGATGACCTGACCTAAGGATAGGCCACTAATTATCAAGCCTGGAAATCCCTTTGAATTAAAAACTTAAACACTTACCAAGAGATAAGATTGTTATAGGGAGCAATTTTCCAATTGAGCCAAGGTCTGCACACCTTCTTAACTGTGCACGTCATGTGTGCCCAGAGTATCCTGTCCTTAGTTTCATAAACCTGCTGATGGATTCCCTTTAAGACTTGCAGATAGATAGGTTAGGGTCACCTGAATCAAACAGTGTTTTCTCCTTGAGAATTGTTGCCTCTGTGGCCAAGATATCTGTTTTAGTCAATACGCAAATGAGTTCTTTGGAACAATGAGGTTGTAGCCAAGTACTCATCTGCAATGGCGGTGCCATCATATCTCCAACTGGCTCACTTATTGACAAAACATGGGGAATTTCATTAATGGAGGCAGCGATTCATAATGGGTAAGCAAGATTTGATTCAGGTGACCTTAACCTATCTATCTGCAGGGCTGGGGTTATATGCTGGGTCTGGTGACACTAACCTATCTATCTGCAGGGCTGGGGTGATATACTGGGGTCTGGTGACAGTAACCTATCTATCTGCAGGGCTGGGGTGATATGCTGGGTCTGGTGACACTAACCTATCTATCTGCAGGGCTGGGGTGATATACTGGGGTCTGGTGACACTAACCTATCTATCTGCAGGGCTGGGGTGATATGCTGGTTCTGGTGACAGTAACCTATCTATCTGCAGGGCTGGGGTGATATACTGGGGTCTGGTGACACTAACCTATCTATCTGCAGGGCTGGGGTGATATACTGGGGTCTGGTGACACTAACCTATCTATCTGCAGGGCTGGGGTGATATACTGGGGTCTGGTGACACTAACCTATCTATCTGCAGGGCTGGGGTGATATGCTGGGTCTGGTGACAGTAACCTATCTATCTGCAGGGCTGGGGTGATATGCTGGGCCTGTTGACACTAACCTATCTATCTGCAGGGCTGGGGTGATATGCTGGTTCTGGTGACAGTAACCTATCTATCTGAAGGGCTGGGGTGATATGCTGGTTCTGGTGACAGTAACCTATCTATCTGCAGGGCTGGGGTGATATACTGGGGTCTGGTGACAGTAACCTATCTATCTGCAGGGCTGGGGTGATATGCTGGTTCTGGTGACACTAACCTATCTATCTGCAGGGCTGGGGTGATATGCTGGGTCTGGTGACAGTAACCTATCTATCTGCAGGGCTGGGGTGATATGCTGGTTATGGTACACTAACCTATCTATCTGCAGGGCTGAGGTGATATGCTGGTTCTGGTGACACTAACCTATCTATCTGCAGGGCTGGGGTGATATACTGGGGTCTGGTGACACTAACCTATCTATCTGCAGGGCTGGGGTGATATACTGGGGTCTGGTGACAGTAACCTATCTATCTGCAGGGCTGGGGTGATATACTGGGGTCTGGTGACAGTAACCTATCTATCTGCAGGGCTGGGGTGATATGCTGGGTCTGGTGACACTAACCTATCTATCTGCAGGGCTGGGGTGATATACTGGGGTCTGGTGACACTAACCTATCTATCTCCAGGGCTGGGGTGATATGCTGGTTCTGGTGACAGTAACCTATCTATCTGTAGTACTGGGGTGGTATGCTGGTTCTGGAGACACTAACCTATCTATCTGCAGACTCCCTTTAAGCTCCATCTTCCTGGAGAAGCGCCTTATACTTTACATATTTATTAATAAAATGATATATTTTCTGCAATGTGTTTGCATTTCCATATTTAATGTAACATAAAATTCTGCGCCGCTCGGCAGGATTATAACTTGATTCCGGCGCCCTGATTTCCATTGCAGCCAGTGCAAGCTCTCCTGCACGCTGCCACTTTTCTCTTGCAGTTGACAGCACCAGATGACCCTTCGGTGTCTTTCATCATTATCTGTACTTATATACCTTATTACTCCTAAGTGTGCGCCCACATACACCCACCAGACAACACGGCTCGGGGATAGGAACCGTTACCAGGACAGCCACAAGCGTATGTTATTAATGAGACCGAGATAAGGGACATTATCCCTTGTAGTTTATGCAGCGCGCTCAATCACGGCCGAAAACAGGAACCGAAGTAGAAAATTGTATGGCTGCAATATAGGGCAAACTCACCCTGAATGGCTGGGGGATGACTCAAGTCATCTCAAAATAGCTCCAAAAAAATCTAAGATAGTGAATAGGGAAACCATTGGCAGCGACACTTTTAGGGACGTTATTAGGAATTTGTCGCTAATTTGTAATTTGTTTATTAAAATAGGACAATAAATTCTAAAAAAATTAAAATCGGGTTTAATTTAATTTTTAAAATCTACTTTCTGTCCATGATTATGGGAGCGGCCATCTTGCCTGAGCTTTGTTAACAGCATTTAGTGACATGCTTTACAGCAGTCTCGTGACAACAGTCTGGAGTTGACTCATTGAGGACTACGGACACGCTCTGTCGATGAGTTGTGACGTCATCTGTTGCCAGTACTGGATACAATGATGGGTCGGTGGTGTTATCTTCTATTGTAATGCTGTCTGTGATGTGAATGAAGTGACTGCTGCAGAGAAGACAACTACAGAATTGGCAATTGTCTGTCTGTTATTAGGCTTAGTGGTCAGGGTATAATAATTTTTTTCTTATAGCTAATGACATGGAAAATGTGAACTAAAGCAAACATCAAAAATTCTTAAAAAAATACGTGAAACTTGGTTTAAATAGTAGGTCATTGGTGATACATCCCCTTTAACAGGAATTCTGGACCCTCCTCTATTAGTCAGAGCTACATAGAAACTCTCTTACTCTGGAGGACCCAACAGGTTTATGGATTTTAATGGGAACTGTGTAATACTTCATTTTACCTCTGGTGGTGCTATAGCAAAATTGAACACCTGCTGAAGGTTTCCTTAAAGACTGCAACTGATCGCTTGAGGTCTTTGCAGCAGGACACCCTGAGATGAGATTAGTGCTGGGGAAACCTTCTTACAAACAGCAGAGACCCCCTTAAAGTTGATATTAGTCAAGACAGAAAACACAATTTCCTACAATCTGATTTTCCTCTTGTAAAATTAACCAAGACAGCCAAATATTTGCATTGATCTAAATGTGATTTCTAAGGCGGGGGTTGTACTGGTGAGGCCAGGACCCCAAATCTTATAACTTTAACCGCTCTGATTATAGGAATGGATTATATGGTACAGGACAACAGGGGTGTCACTATAAGGGGCGGCGGAGATCCTGGACTATAAGAGGGTCCCAAAAATCCCTGTTCCACATAAAATATACCACTATTCCAGAGATAGGTAGGGACCTAAGTACAGGACAGTGCTTGGGTGCCCAGGACCTTCAAGTTACACCCAGGCCTGACAACTGCTCGGAAGAGACTTATCATTGACACACAGAATATTGTGTGTATTAGCTCTGATCTAGGATCTGGATTATTTTTTTGTCTACAAAGCTTGCAATCTACCTAATACGTTATAGAAAATCATTGATGTTCAGTCCTACCGAATACATCACCGACCACAGAGCTTGCAATCTACAATGTACATATGGTTTTGCACACTTATGTCGCGTTTGTACGTGCAACAGCATATCCACACGTTACAGATGGTGCAAGTTTTCATCCTTGATACATCCGACATTAGTTTATGTTCCAGCTGCAGTAGTTTACACCGCAGGATCAGAGAAACTTGCTTTGGGATATAACGCAGCTATTATTATGCAATGCAATAAATAAATAACTAGCAAAACATTAAGATTGGTGCAGGGAATTAATCAGGGTTAACACCGTATATGCCAGAGGGTGCAGAGCTGAGCTTCCCAGGCCCACACGAGGCAGGGCACAGAGGAGCCTATAAGTGCAGTCAGTAAGTAGGGTCTCTGTACTTACCCTCCACCTGTATCCCTGGACATGCTGCTGGCCGGCACTGAGCACAATCTCCCCAAATGAGTGCAGAGGATAGACACATACACAGCAGCAGCAGCAGGGACTGAGTGACTGTCACACACAGGGCTTGGGCAGGGCTGGCTCTGCCCTCTCACGGCTCTCTGATTGGGAGCTACCTTGACATACAGTCTGCAGCCAGCCTTCTAGACGTCAGCTGGGTGACACTTCCATCCTACTCGTAGATTGCAAGCTCCTGGGCCACAGCAGCAAGAAAGAGCAGTGACTTGTCAGATGATCCCCGCCGCATGTGCAAGAGGAACCGAGAGATCTGGAGAAACTTCCAAAACCAGAAACAAAGAGCAACTGCAAGCAAAGATCCTGGCAAGGCAGATTGTGCAGAACCTCTTTACAAGGCGGTCTAACCAGAACAACTCGAAGAACTGATTCACAGATAAAGTGACAAGAGGTTCTGCAGCAGCCAGTACATCTATTGCAAAATGAAGCTCAATGTAAAGAGTTTTATTTTAATTCATTTATAGGTTTGGTTACTAAATTGCAAACAGCGCCCCCATTCCCCCATACTAAAACGGCGCCCCCATACTAAATACAGCGCCCCCACTCCCCCATACTAAAAACAGCGCCCCCACTCCCCCATACTAAAACAGCGCCCCCATTCCCCCATACTAAAAACAGCGCCCCCATTCCTCCATACTAAAAACAGCGCCCCCATACTAAAAACAGCGCCCAAATTTCTCCATACTAAAAACAGCACCCCCATTCCCCCATACTAAAATCAGCGCCCCCATTCCTCCATACTAAATACACAGCCCCCATTCTCCCATACTAAAAACAGCGCCCCCATTCCTCCATACTAAAAACAGCGCCCCCATACTAAAAACAGCGCCCCCATTCCCCCATACTAAAAACACAGCCCCCATTCTCCCATACTAAGAACAGCGCCCCCATCCCCCCACACTAAAACAGCGCCCCCATCCCCCCACACTAAAACAGCGCCCCCATTCCACCATACTAAAACAGCGCCCCCATTCCTCCATACTAAATACACAGCCCCCATTCTCCCATACTAAGAACAGCGCCCCCATCCCCCCACACTAAAACAGCGCCCCCATTCCACCATACTAAAACAGCGCCCCCATTCCCCCACACTAAAACAGCGCCCCCATCCCCCCACACTAAAACAGCGCCCCCATTCCACCATACTAAAACAGCACCCCCATTCCTCCATACTAAATACACAGCCCCCATTCTCCCATACTAAGAACAGCGCCCCCATCCCCCCACACTAAAACAGCGCCCCCATTCCACCATACTAAAACAGCGCCCCCATTCCACCATACTAAAACAGCGCCCCCATTCCCCCACACTAAAACAGCGCCCCCATTCCCCCACACTAAAACAGCGCCCCCATTCCACCATACTAAAACAGCGCCCCCATTCCCCCATACTAAAAACAGCACCCCCATTCTCCCATACTAAAAACAGCGCCCCCATACTAAAAACAGCGCCCCCATTCCCCCATACTAAAAACAGCGCCCCCATTCCCCCATACTAAAAACAGCGCCCCCATTCCCCCATACTAAAAACAGCGCCCCCATTCCCCCATACTAAAAACAGCGCCCCCATTCCCCCATACTAAAAACAGCGCCCCCATTCCCCCATACTAAAAACAGCGCCCCCATTCCATCATACTAAAAACAGCGCCCCCATTCCCCCATACTAAAAACAGCGCCCTCATTCTCCCATACTAAAAACAGCACCCCCATTCTCCCATACTAAAAACAGCGCCCCCATACTAAAAACAGCGCCCCCATTCCCCCATACTAAAAACAGCGCCCCCATTCCCCCATACTAAAAACAGCGCCCCCATTCCCCCATACTAAAAACAGCGCCCCCATTCCCCCATACTAAAAACAGCGCCCCCATTCTCCCATACTAAAAACAGCGCCCCCATACTAAAAACAGCGCCCCCATACTAAAAACAGCGCCCCCATTCCATCATACTAAAAACAGCGCCCCCATTCCCCCATACTAAAAACAGCGCCCCCATTCCCCCATACTAAAAACAGCGCCCCCATTCCATCATACTAAAAACAGCGCCCCCATTCCCCCATACTAAAAACAGCGCCCTCATTCTCCCATACTAAAAACAGCACTCCCATTCTCCCATACTAAAAACAGCGCCCCCATTCCATCATACTAAAAACAGCGCCCCCATTCCCCCATACTAAAAACAGCGCCCTCATTCTCCCATACTAAAAACAGCACTCCCATTCTCCCATACTAAAAACAGCACTCCCATTCTCCCATACTAAAAACAGCGCCCCCATTCTCCCATACTAAAAACAGCGCCCCCATTCTCCCATACTAAAAACAGCGCCCTCATTCTCCCATACTAAAAACAGCGCCCCCATTCTCCCATACTAAAAACAGCACCCCCCATTTCTGATACATTTATTACTATGTTGCATTTAGTAACTCTTAACCCTTTAAGGATGCAGAGTAGTTTGGATTTAAAGGGGTTTTTCAACCCCCAACTAGATTTTTCATACTAATGACCTATACACAGGGATCCATGGGGGTCCGATGTGCAGACCCTGCACAGATCAGCTGTTCCGGCCCTTTAAGGATTAGCATTTTTTTTGCACATTTTCCGCCTTCCAAAATTAAAGTTTTTAATTTTTTTGTGGACAATGATGCAGGAACTCTATGACCTGGCAGAGGGTGCACATCAATTACGAGTAGGTGCACCCTCTGTCCGCCATGGGGTTATGAAGCCTGGCAGTAATTCCGCCAGTCTGCAGAAATTTTCCCCATTGTATATAAAGTGCAAATTAGAAGCAAAAAGTATCTGCAAAACGAGTGACCGTAGTCGTAGTCATTGCTGCAGAGGAAGCGCGCGGGGATCTTGTAATCTGTGACACATGACAGCCCTGTGTGTAAAGCTAATTACAAACCTGAGGGAATATTTGATGGAAATCCATTAAGTGCCTGTAATGTGGAGTGAGCGAGCGGGAGATAAATGGAGGATGTGTGGTGCGGGCGCGCAGGCCTCTCATGCATGTGCCCTGATTGTTACACACATGTTAGACATGCATTGCTACAGATCAGGCCTCTAGCGCCTTCCTCTTGCCCTGGACTTTTTCTCAGAGCTGAATCCGGTTTGACAATGAGGGGTATTTATTACGGCCGGGCGACCTTAATGCGAGAAATTATTGGCAGCAGGAAAAATTCATCTCCGGAGTAAATGAATCAGATGTCATCCTTTTTATAGAGTCAGTGGGAAACCATCTTATATTATGTATATAATATATATACACATATACACTTATGTGTCCTCTCTATAGCAGTATTATTTGAATATTACTTGGTACTATAATGTATAGCGGCATAACATGCCACTGCTATCAGTTTTCTATAGAACTATTACTTTGGCATTATATGGCACTTTTATGTGTTCTCTTTATAGTAATTTGGGCATTATATGGCACTGCCACCAGTTCTCTGTATAGCGGTATTATTTGGGCATTATATGGCACTGCCACCAGTTCTCTGTATAGCGGTATTATTTGGGCATTATGTGGCACTGCCACCAGTTCTCTGTATAGTGGTATTATTTGGGCATTATGTGGCACTGCTACCAGTTCTCTGTATAGCGGTATTATTTGGGCATTATATGGCACTGCCACCAGTTCTCTGTATAGCGGTATTATTTGAGCATTATGTGACACTGCCACCAGTTCTCTGTATAGCGGTATTATTTGGGCATTATGTGGCACTGCCACCAGTTCTCTGTATAGTGGTATTATTTGGGCATTATATGGCACTTCCACCAGTTCTCTGTATAGCGGTATTATTTGGGCATTATATGGCACTGCCACCAGTTCTCTGTATAGCGGTATTATTTGGGCATTATATGGTACTGCCACCAGTTCTCTGTATAGCGGTATTATTTGGGCATTATATGGCACTGCCACCAGTTCTCTGTATAGCGGTATTATTTGGGCATTATATGGCACTGCCACCAGTTCTCTGTATAGTGGTATTATTTGGGCATTATGTGGCACTGCTACCAGTTCTCTGTATAGCGGTATTATTTGGGCATTATATGACACTGCCACCAGTTCTCTGTATAGCGGTATTATTTGGGCATTATATGGCACTGCCACCAGTTCTCTGTATAGCGGTATTATTTGGGCATTATGTGGCACTGCCACCAGTTCTCTGTATAGTGGTATTATTTGGGCATTATGTGGCACTGCTACCAGTTCTCTGTATAGCGGTATTATTTGGGCATTATGTGGCACTGCTACCAGTTCTCTGTATAGCGGTATTATTTGGGCATTATATGGCACTGCCACCAGTTCTCTGTATAGCGGTATTATTTGAGCATTATGTGACACTGCCACCAGTTCTCTGTATAGCGGTATTATTTGGGCATTATGTGGCACTGCCACCAGTTCTCTGTATAGTGGTATTATTTGGGCATTATATGGCACTTCCACCAGTTCTCTGTATAGCGGTATTATTTGGGCATTATATGGCACTGCCACCAGTTCTCTGTATAGCGGTATTATTTGGGCATTATATGGTACTGCCACCAGTTCTCTGTATAGCGGTATTATTTGGGCATTATGTGGCACTGCCACCAGTTCTCTGTATAGTGGTATTATTTGGGCATTATGTGGCACTGCTACCAGTTCTCTGTATAGCGGTATTATTTGGGCATTATATGGCACTGCCACCAGTTCTCTGTATAGCGGTATTATTTGAGCATTATGCGACACTGCCACCAGTTCTCTGTATAGCGGTATTATTTGGGCATTATGTGGCACTGCCACCAGTTCTCTGTATAGTGGTATTATTTGGGCATTATATGGCACTTCCACCAGTTCTCTGTATAGCGGTATTATTTGGGCATTATATGGCACTGCCACCAGTTCTCTGTATATCGGTATTATTTGGGCATTATGTGGCACTGCCACCAGTTCTCTGTATAGTGGTATTATTTGGGCATTATATGGCACTTCCACCAGTTCTCTGTATAGCGGTATTATTTGGGCATTATATGGCACTTCCACCAGTTCTCTGTATAGCGGTATTATTTGGGCATTATGTGGCACTGCCACCAGTTCTCTGTATAGCGGTATTATTTGGGCATTATATGGCACTGCAACCAGTTCTCTGTATAGCGGTATTATTTGGGCATTATATGGCACTGCTATCTATTCTCTGTATAGCAGTATTATTTAGACATTGCATGACACTTTTATGTATTCGTTGTATTGTGGTATTATTTGGGCATTACATGGCACTTTTATGTATTCGCAGTATAGTAGTATTATTTAGGCATTACATGGCACTTTTATGTGTTCACTGTATAGCGGTATTATATGGCATTACATAGCACTTTTATGTGTTTTCTGTATAGCTGTTCTCTGTATAGTGGTAATATTATAGTATTATATGGTACCTTGCTCATAATATAGTGATATTATTTGCGTATTCTATGGCGCTATTATTTATTTCCAGTATATAGTGGTTTTACTGTTATGCTATAGTGTATTTCATTGGTATGTATTTGTAGCATCACTTTGATGGAGCGTGACCGCCACATACACCGCCAACTCCAGTTGAGAATGAGACGTGTCTAATGTATAATGTATAATATGCAGATGTCACTATAGGTCTTTCTGAGGACAATACACAAAATTATCTCCATGAGGGAATTACCTCAATTTACACTTCAGTACACTGGTGTGTACTGCGCTTTCTCAAAAGCTCCTTGGGTTCTCGTCATACACAACGTCTTGGTGTTATGTCAGTGTATCTGAGACACACGCCTTAGGGAAGGGATTCGGGTGGAGTAAGCACTGACATTACACTTTGCCCTGGACAGACGCACACACGGCCGGCATTACAGGGCTCACCTATCCCGGCCTCCCATGTTACACATTAGTTGTATGGATTGAGTCATCATGCAGAAGGTGATAAATGGGGAAGTACAGAAGATACAGTGACGGTATATAGCGTCTGGCTACAGGCCACACTACGGAAAGCTGATAATCCCTATACGCCTTGGTACTATAGCAGTTGGCAGTGCCGTAAGTCCGGAATCTCCTGCTTGGTGGTTGACCATAGACCTACAATCCCTCATGATTGTGTGTCTCCCAATATGGGTTGTTTGCAGGGCATTATGGGCGATCCTGTCTGATCCCCTAAGTCATGTGACCCTTCTCTGTTTTCTACATAGCTGCCACCATTTTAGCCGCTTTGCATGAACTGAACTGCAAAAAGAAAGGATTCATCTAAACCCAAATTGTTTGCAAAATTCAGAAGCAATCTGGTCTGTTTGGAACCAGTATGGTCTCATAAACATGGAGAAGTCATAGGCACGGAGGCAGAGGAATTCCATGTGCCGCAACGTAGTGCACCTTATCCCTACTGTAGCATGAGATGGAAATATCACAAATGTTCTCTTATTTACTAGATATTAACTCCCCCCTATAGTCTCTTTCCAAATTTCAACAGAAACGAGATCCATAAACTTGTATTTGCATTATGGTATTGATCTTTGCCTCTTATCGGGCGCCACCACTTGTGTCATGGTTCTGTTTCATTGCTCCGGCGTCCATTCACCGGCGCAGGAATGTCTGCTGATGTATACAATACAGGGGATAGGCCGAAATGAGAAGAACTCCATCATTGTTCTCGCAGCCGGCCCTCGCCCCAGGCGCTCTCTAATAGTACAATTGATTTTACATATCTACTTTATTTCTCGCTTTCTTGTAATCTTTGTACATTCAAAGTGTTATTTGGAGTTTTATTACAGATTGATTTTCCGTCACAATTTTCTTATGTTAAAGGGAGTCTACCGCCACCAAAATCTCCTCTACACCCCTTTATGTGCTGTTGTAGGGGCGGTTAGTACATAGTGAATATATATTAATGACTCCAAAGTGCAATTTTGTTGCAAAGAAAATCAACTCTTAATCTGTATGCAAATATGCTTTGGTCGGACCACGCTCCTGTCTTTGCGTCCTTCTTGATCCCCGGGCTTATCTCTCGTCCTTTCACTTGGCGCCTTAACGATTCCCTCCTGCCGGACTGACATCCTAGCCACCATTCAGGAGTTCGAGCTTACCCATGCCCATGATCCTACCCCCCTCCCGACGCATTGTGTGTCCTCCGGGGGATCTTTATCAAACACGACTCCCGACTTAAGAAGGAGCGTTCAACCTGGATCTCTGACCGCCTGGCGAAGATACATTCCCTTGAACTCGCACATAAACATACCCCTACGACCTCCTTGTCCACTGAGCTTCTCAATGCACGGGAGGAGTTGCGTTCTTACCTAGATGAACTGTACGTGGCAAATCGCGATAGGCAGCGGAAGCATTTCTAGGAATTCGCCAATAAGTGCGGCTGTTCGCTCGCTAAAAAATTACATCCCCGGGTGGCTAAGACGTACATCCCTTTCCTAAGAGACCGCTCCTTACACAACTGCACTGACATCGCGGAGTCTTTTCGCACGTATTACCAATCTCTTTACAACCTCGCGGACCCCAACGACTCGGTCCTCCTTAAAATTCGCGACTATGTGCATAACACGGCCCTTCCCACGATCTCGAGCTCGGACAGAGCGGTGTTAGACTCCCCCTTTACCAAGTCAGGCAAATCCCCTGGCCTGGACGGTTTCACTCCCCGCTTTTATAAGACGTGTAAGGACCAGGTGTCTCCCCTCCTACTCAGAGTCTTCAATAGTCTGGGCGAGGATACCCCCTTCACGCGTCAATCCCTCTCTGCCCTAGTTACAGTCCACCCCAAATCGGGAAGGGACCCTACCTGTTCTAATTTTCGCCCAATCTCCCTCCTCAATGTAGACATCAAGCTTTTTGCTAAGATGCTAGCTAATCGCCTCTCCCCTTTTATTCCCCGCATCATCCACACTGACCAGGTGGGCTTCATACCCAGGCGGGAAGCGCGCAATAATATAGGTAAAACCCTTCTGGTTATGGACGCGGCTCGTGCACGCATCCTCCCACTCTGCCTTCTGTCTGTCGACGCCGAAAAAGCGTTCGTTCGGATCCACTGGGGCTTTTGAGGGTGTCTTTGGAACAGGTTGGTGTTGGTCGGTCCCAGTTGGCCTCCCACTTTCTTTCAGTGTGGGACACCCTGTGTAAATCAGCTGCTCTGGGTAGGGTACCCGGCCCCCTGACCCCACTGTTCTGGAACCCTATGTTCCCTCCGGGTGTAGCTGCCCGCCGCTGCTTAGTTTGGTCTGCACTTGAGGACACTAGACTGGGCGCCATCCCCGACTCTTCTACCTTCCTACCCCCTTTTGCCCACTTCCAATCTACTCGTCCGGTCGCTGCGCTCTCCTGGTTGGAGTATCATCAGCTGTCCACCTTTTGGCACAGGTATTCTGTACAGTCCTTCCTCTCCCCTCCCTTCACGGACGTAGAGACCCTGCTGAGAGGTGCCGAGTCCCCCCCCCCCCCCCTCCCTTTTGTACGATGTTCCACTGAAAGCCGCCGCCCCGGCCCTCCCCTTCGTTGGATCATGGGAGTCTGATCTGGGGTTTGGCCCCTCTGCTGCTGATTGTGACCGTTGTTTCCTCCTCTCACACAAGCTGCCTTTACCTTGTAGTGCTCAGGAAAAGAACTTCAAATTGCTGACCCGATGGTATCGCTGCCCTACCCTCCTCCATAGGATTTATCCGTCGGTCTCTGACCGCTGTTGGCGCTGTGGATCCGTGGAGGGTTCTCTCCTTCATGTGTGGTGGGAATGTGAGGAGATTAAGCCATTTTGGTCGGCTGTGTTCTCGTTGTATGTAAAGGTTACCGACCGCTCTCTGACCCCTTCCCAGCAATTGGCCTCCTCGCCCTCATCCCCGGCAAGATTTCCAGGGTTAGGGCGATCTTCTGCGTCACTTCCTCATGGCTGCCAGGACGGTTATCCCCCGCCATTGGCGCAGTTCTGTCCCTCCCTCCCTTCTGGAGTGGCTGCAGGAGTTTCTCCTTATCCGCAAAATGGAGTTCCTTGTGGTGGAGGATATGCCCGACACCTCCAAATTTAATGCCCTCTGGCAGCCATGGGTGGTGTTCCAGGAGTCCTCAGCCTGATATCCTTATTTCTTTTGTTGTTTGCCCCGAGTCTTGCCGCTCCGGGTTATGCTCTCTCTTTGACCCTTTCCCCCTCTCCCTTTGATTCTGTTGCACCTCCTGTTTGTTCCACCTTCCTTCTGTGTCTTGTGCTTTCGTCTTGTCTTGTCCTCCCCCCTCCCTTCTTGCCTTTTGTTTTGCAGCTTTTCCATTTTGGCCCATGCTCAGCCTGTTGGGGTTTTCTCCCCGTTTTTCGCCTTTTCTTTCGGCCCTGCGCGGTTGTATTGTCTGTTCCTGAGACTTGTTTCCCCCTCCCCTGTAGTTCTGTTATATGTTTATTTTACTTTTACTGCAAAAATCTTAATAAAATTTGATTACACCTAATCTGTATGCAAATTAGCGATTTGGTGCACCCAGGGTGTGGCCATGTCTTCCAGAGCACCTGTTCAATTGCAATAACCTATGCCTAGAAGGTCTCATCCTAATAAATATACTTATGGTTACGACAGGTTTTGGATGTCCTCATGTGATATGCATCTCAGCTAAGGCTTCGTTCACATCTGTGTATTGCGTCCGGGGGAGTCAGCATGTGGATCCCCCCGAACGGAATACCGAACGCAACTGCAAGCGGTGTGCCAGTAAAAGCACACAAACCCCATAGACTATAATGGGGTGCGTGTGCTTGCCGCCAGATCTCCGCAGAGATCATCCAGGCAGCAAAGTAGTTCATAATCCATGATTTGTGCAGGCTGCACGCGACAAGCACACGGACCCCATTATAGTCTATGGAGTCCGTGTTCCTTTAATGCACACCGCTTGCAATTGCATTTGGTATTCTGTTTGGGGGGTCCCCATGCAGATTCCAACGCAGATGTAAACGAAGGGTAAGTGCAATCTAAGGATATGTTCACACGGTAGAGAGGAAGACGGATTTGCGATGGACCACTGACTCAATTTCCTTTCCACTTAGTGCACACCAGAACATGCACCAGAGTCTGCAAACCCCAGACGTACCTGGTCCTAATTTTATCTGGGAAATCCTGGACAAGACACTATCTGTAAGTGGAATACATCACGAGCCACGGGATACACCTGACGGAGTGCTGCCTAGACTGGATGTCACGTTTCTCCCTGTAGCATCTGGCAAAATTGAACTATAAATAGGTGTAAATGTTTGTGGAGGAATCAGCCAAAATTCATCTCTCCAGTCATCTTACAGTGATGACAGTCAAACTGTCTCTCTCCAGGAGTTAATGGGAGACCCACCATCGCGCTGTCATCATACGGTCAGCAGAATGGCTTCATGTTGTTGGGGCTGAGGACGTGATCTTGTCACGTGAACCCTACAGAATTACAAGGATGGCAGAAGACGTGTGTGACACCAATTTCCTGTTTGTCCCGAGCTGAGAACAGCCAAAAGTCATCTGTAAACCATTGTCCGGGGAAGTCTGTTCTGAGCTTCATACGTGCGACTTGGGTTGCGGTCTCTTTTCTAAACTATTAACCCTTCTAGTTCTGGAAACATTCCTCTAGCATTTGTTCCATGCCTGCCTAAAACATTTGCACAACACTGTATATAGCTAGATAGATAAATACACACACACACACTTCCCACATGGAGCTGCATAACAGATGTCCGACTGAAGCCTGAGGGTATATTAAGACGTGGCAGCTATGGCGTGGTACTAAACTGTGACCATGCACTTGTACTTACCATATGGTTGCGGTGCGGAGATCTACCATACTTTAAGTCTGTCCAGAAAAAACAAATGTACATTTTATTTCTGCAAAAGTATGAATGCATTACCATATATATAAATAGTGCAGCATAAGTATAACATAAAAGCAGCAAGCTGCACGCCCCCTGCTGTCAGGTCTGGTAAGTGCACTGGTAAGTAACTCCCTTTACAACAAGTGGGCGCATTGTCATCATCACATCCCACATTGTGTTATCCATTGGTTACCATGCAGGGTCGCTGACTGCGCCATGAGATGCCAGACTCCGTATCACCCCTCTGGGGCACATTCTGATTTCAGAATGGGAACTTAAAGGGGTATTCCGGCGCCAAATTGATTTTTCACATTGGGATAGATCATTAATATGTGATCTGTGGGGATCCGACACCTGGACCCCCCCACAGATGAGCTGTGCTGCTGGGGAATGGGCGAGTTGTGCAGCGCAGCCCGGTGGTTCTGGGGAATTGCAGCGCCATTCCTATTACTTGAATAGGAGCAGCCTGCGCATGCTGGGAGCTTGTGACTGCTGGATCATCTGATCCGTGCAGAGTCAGGGTGTCGGACCCCACAGATCACATACTAATGACCTATATCAGCATGAAAAATCAATGGGGGTCCGGACAACCCCTTTAATTACCTTTAAGCATAGTCTATTATGCTATTCCATACCCAGATCCCACCTCTGACACTAAAGGATTATTTTATCTTATTGTATACTGTAGTAACCCTATAGATGCCTCATGCCCTAAATCTCGATGTAATATTTCATACCAGAACCAAATTTTCCGCCACAATCTAAGCCACAACGCATTTGTAGGTATCGGGTAAAATCTGAATTTCATGCGTAACTAAAACTTCCGTTCATCTTTTGATTTTCTGGCAGTATTTGTGTCATTAGGGGACATAGTCACGGACAGAAAGGGAAAATGGATTTCTGTGTCACAATTCGCTGCGGGCATCAACTAGACGCGTTTTCTTCCTAACGTTACGGGATATATTGCAGTGTAAGCAGTTTATTCTGAACTCCATGGAAACATAGAAAAGAAGAGCAAGCATCGGCTCTAGAGCCTGGGGTGCTCATGGATTACTCTTAAAGGGATAGGGTAGAGCCTAGATGGCTTAATAAATAGGGCAAACTGAAGTCGGACCTTGCGTCCTATCTGACGGAGCATCTGTGGGAGAGACGAGTGCGACCCCTGGAGGCAGCAACTTGTAAGATTTAAGGTGGACTCAAACATTGTAATATATTTTATTAAAGAAAAGCGCCCGCTCCTTTAATTACGTCCTTATCTCTACAGTCACTGATCCTGCCCATACATAGAAGTCAGTGCACAGATAGATCAGTTTACAAGAAGTCTATGGAGAGGGTTGAGACTAGAATGGAGTGGTTTATATAAGGTGTGTCATGGATCCAGTAGGTGGCACTGCTTCAGCTCCGGTAGTGTTAGATGTGCGGTCTGGTCGGCTCCTATCACAACCAACACACCCAGACACGCCGCATTTTTGGGTGGTGAATAGCTGAAGTAGAGGCTAACTATGTCTCTCCTACATGCAACTCTAATCCTAATCCATCTGGTTTGTGTCTCATAGTAACAATCACAGGAGACAGCGCCACCTAGTGGATCCACAGCACACTAGGCAGAAGCTTGTTTTCCTCACTCCATTCTACCCTATGGAGAGGGGGAAACAGAGGGCAGAGAGACAAGACACCATTTATAGCATCTGGTGAGACATTTGTCTCACAGCATGGCTGGATGATATGTTACCTGATAATCCAGCTCCGTTGTGAGATAAAACAGTCACTGTTTTGTGAAGAGGAGTCTCCTCCTCCCCCTCTCCATAGACTTGTATTGACTACAGTTTAAAGCTGAACATCTATGTACGGATTTGATCCAAGGA
This sequence comes from Leptodactylus fuscus, assembly GCF_031893055.1. NCBI lineage: Eukaryota > Metazoa > Chordata > Amphibia > Anura > Leptodactylidae > Leptodactylus > Leptodactylus fuscus. The sequence continues at coordinate 13,672,398 of NC_134273.1, read as the reverse complement.
CTAAGGAGGGAAATAATGGAAGAAACAGAACATTTCCTTAAAGGGATTCCACCATTAAAACCTTTTTTTTTTTTGTGGATAAAATGTCGGAATAGAAAGGCTATTCGTCTCTTACGTTAGACGTGATCTCCGCTCCGTTCCTTAGAAATACCGTTTTTTACCAGTATGCAAATGAGTTCTCTCGCAGCAATGGGGGCGGGCCCCAGCGCTCAAACAGCGATGGGGCCGCTGTTAGAGAAGTGTCTCCAGCGCCGCCGCCTTCGTCTGCAGCGTCATCTTCAATGTCTTCTTCCGGCGCAGGCTCGTAACTTCTAGCAGAGCAGAGCAGACTGCGTGGGCGCACAGGCCACGGGAAAATGACCGCTAACAATACTGTGCAAGCGGCCATTTTCCCGTGACCTGTGCGCCTGCGCAGTCTGCTCTGCCCAAGGCCCGAGGCCTAGAAGTTACGAGCCTGTGTCGGAAGAAGACATTGACGAAGAAGGAGGCGGTGCTTGGAGACACTTCACTCGCAGCGGTAAGGACGCCCCCATTGCTGTTTGAATGCTGGGGTCCGCCCCCATTGCTGCAAGAGAACTCATTTGCATACCGGTAAAAACCGGTATTTCTAAGGAACGGCGCGGCGGAGACCACGTCTACAGGTAAGAGACGAATAGCCTTTCTGAAGTCTATTCCGACGTCTTATCCACAAAAAAAGAGGTTTTAATGGTAGGATCCCTTAAAATAAAATATATTACAAAGTTTACTAACATCTTGGCGTCCAATACCACAGCACCTTCAAGGACCAATCCAAAGTTGTGTTCCGACTTTGGATTGGTGCGAATCTCACAATCCAAAGTCGGAACCAGCCTGGGATTGTTACATACAAAACCCCAGAGGAAGTAAGTGATGGAGAACCCCTTTAATAATCGGACAACGATAACGAAACGCTGGATAGCCCCTTTAACACCGTGTAAGGAAGCTCAGGGCATCGACCTACCGCAGCTTGTAGTTTCTCAGCCGTGTCACAGGGAGGTTACATTGTTATAGCGCTGAGATCCTGGAAAGTCAGGTGTACAACATAACACCGTCACAATGCCGTACGAAAACAAGCCGACGTTGTGTTTGCAAAAGCAACACAGAGCAGAGATGACGGACGCTGCGGGAAAGGGGAAAAACTATTGTAAAATTAAATCAAATATTGGCATTTCCAAGAATTTGTCCAACAAATACTACAAGGTAAAGCGGACGGCGCCATCACACAGGTAAAGCCGACGATGCCATCACACAGGTAAAGCGGATGGCGCCATCACACAGGTAAAGCTGACGATGCCATCACACAGGTAAAGCGGATGGCGCCATCACACAGGTAAAGCTGACGGCGCCATCACACAGGTAAAGCTGACGGCGCCATCACACAGGTAAAGCGGACGGCGCCATCACACAGGTAAAGCGGACGGCGCCATCACACAGGTAAAGCGGACGGCGCCATCACACAGGTAAAGCGGACGGCGCCATCACACAGGTAAAGCGGACGGCGTCATCACACAGGTAAAGCGGACGGCGTCATCACACAGGGCCTTGTTTTTGTGTTTCGGATGCCATTGGAAAGCAAACCAAATACTGACCTATGAAGGTCCGACAGGTGATGTGTGTCCGTGGTATTGACTGAAATACTGATATTTTGGATAAAAGGGGACGGGTCTTATGGGTTTCTGTACTACAAGTTGCAGCATGGCCGCTGTTCTAAGCATAGATGGGAGAGGGGAGCAGTCTGCGGTTTTTCTTTTACTTTATGATGCTGAGCTTGAGTCTTTAGAATAGAAGATAACACCTCTATAGATAACACTACTGACCCATTCATTAGATGATGTCACAGCTTATATCCTCCCCCTCCCTGTACAGGCCATGCCTAGAAAACTCCATAGACCTCAATGATAGCGCCAATCTATTCCCACCTATAGTGTAACGCAGCGTTCCCCAACCTGTGGCTTGTGTCTTCAATGTATCCGCTCCATGTAAACATATCCTAATTTTTCTCTTTTTTTATAATACAGAGGTTCCTCATATTACAACAATATCTCCTCTCCAAATGTACAAGGAATTCCTTGCAATGAATCGGATAACGCTTCTATGTCATCACACCGCTCCTTATTATTGGACAGCGCTCGCCTCCATCTGGTATCGCAGCCCAGTGTTCAGAGATGTCTCAGAAGCCCTTGGAAGTTTTAGCACAAGGTCAAAAAAAAACCCATCTGAAAATGCGTTGCAGATCTCCTTGATAGATAAGCAGTTCTATTCCTGTCTGTAAAACATATAATACATCTTACATGACCTCCGTTCATTTAACCCCATATCACTTGCCCCCCGCCCCCACCCCAGGGCTGTATCTAAGGCATCTCATCCAACAATCCAAGGAGCAAACACTCCAAAATGGCCAATTGGGGCTTGTTCACACAGCAGGAATGGTTTTAAGGCAGAAGCCCCATTTCCCTCTTGGCTTTCCTTAAAGGGATCCTATCATTGTATATCTTTTTTTCTGCCTAACACGTAGGAATAGCCTTAAGAAAATCTATTCTCCTACTTTTAGATGTCTTCTCTGCACCGCCGTTCGGTAGAAATTCGTGTTTTCTTCGGTATGCAAATGAGCTCTCATGCAGCACTGGGGGCGGGCCCAATGCTGCAAGAGAACTCTCCAGCGACGCCTCCATCTTCTTCTGGAACTGCCTTACCCTGTGTCGTCTTCCATCCTGGGTTCCAATCTTCTAGGCCTCGGGCAGAGATGACTGTGCATGCCTGGGCCACAAGAAAATGGCCGCAGTCAGCTCTGCCTGAGGCCTAGAAGAATAAAACCCAGGACGGAAGACGACGCAGGGAGAGAGCGTTTCAAAAGAAGATGGGGGCGGGACTGGAGAGTTCTCTCGCAGCATTGGGGACCACCCCCAGTGCTGCGAGAGAAGTCATTTGCATACCGAACAAAACCCGGATTTCTACCAAACGGCGGCACGGAGAAGACATCTAAAGGTAGGAGAAGAATAGCCTTTCTTAAGGCTATTCCTACGTGCGAGAGAAATCTCCAGCACCGCCTCCATCTTCTTCAGGAACAGGGTCTTCTTCTAGTGGTGGCTTCAAACTTCTAGGCCTCGGGCAGCCGACTGCGCATGCCTGCCGGCCACAAGAAAATGGCCACTTACATTACTGTGTAAGCGGCCATTTTCTTGTGGCCAGCGGGCATGCACAGTTGGCTCTGTCCTAGACCTGAGGCCTAGAAGTTTGAAGCCTCCGCCAGAAGAAGACCCCATTCCTGAAGAAGATGGAGGCGGCACTAGAGATTTCTCTCACAGCATTTGGGACGCCCCCAGTGCTGCGAGAGAACTCATTTGAATACAGAAGAAAACCGGAATTTCTACGGAACGGCGGCGCGGAGAAGACATCTAGAGGTAGGAGAGGAATAGCCTTTCTTAAGGCTATCCCTACGTGTTAGTCAGAAAAAAATGGTACCCAATGATAAGATCCCTTTAAGCAGAGCAGTTCAACCGGCGGGTTCTGCAGTAAGATTGAGCAAGATGCTTAGTCCTTCAAGGCGCTGCATTGAAAAACAATGGGAGGCGGCGTCAGGGCGGAATTTGGCATCTATTTTCAGATTAAATCCGCCTCAATGTGAACATACCCCAAGTCTGTGATAAGCCAAACTCAAGATCACGTCACTTCATATCCATTCACTACATGGTTGGTTAGGAAAAAATTCCTGCTCTCGAAACCTTTACCAAACAGAACTTTACCGTGTTTCTCTGCGACTTCCGGCTGTGCAGGAAAACAATGAAATCCGAGTCTTTAGCAATTTACACTTTATTACGTACTTACATTTTATGTCCATAATTACAACATCGAGCTGCGATAAAACATAGAAAAAAACAAAACACAAAAGGAGTCATGTAAAAGAAGCTGTCATCCATCCCGGGGACCGTGCGGAGGATCCTAGCACGCCGCAACGTGACATTAACCCTTGCAAGACACAGGGAGGAGACATCTTTGCCATTTTTTTTTTCCCATAGTGGTTACGGTTAGAATTCCAGCGGGGGATCAGCTGTACGTCAGTAGATGAACATATAATATAGGAAGGATATATACAGGTTTTATAGTAACAATAATAATAATATTGGTCCACATAGTCTTCAATATAACAAATAGATTCTATATTTCTGTAAAACATTAGTGTACACGTATAATATAGCATTGTAGGTCAAGGAGGGATTGGGGGAGGGGGGATACTCATCCACACGTGTATATGAACATGCTTCATTGTATAATGACACGTAGATCCCAGATATCCGTGATATAGAATAGAATACAAAACATGAACACAATATATTCTGTGCAATACAGCGAGGAAGATGTACCGAGTATTCGGGGTCACTCACACACTGCAGTAAGGTACAAAGATCAGATTTGTTAAAGGGATTGTCCTAACACCAAAGCATTTAATAGGTGATAAGATTGTGAACGCTGGGGGTCCCAAGGACCAGGACAGGGGTCTAGTGACCCCATTTAATAGGACGGAGTGACCGGTCGTGTGCACCGGGGCTCCATAGATAGCGGTGACAGCACTCAGTCCCGTGGCACGTATCTTACACTCCATCAAACAGCTGATCGTTGGGGGGCCCAGCAACCAGACCTTCTATACTGTGGATTGTAGGACAACACCTTTAACGTGTACTAAAGCTTATAGGGTAGAGATGAGCGAGTAGTATTCGATCGGATACCTCCCCGCCATAGGGATGTGTGTAAGCGGCTGAACACCAAGGGGTTAAACGCATCGAATATTCGACATGCTAAACCCCTTGGTGTTCGGCCGCTTACACGCATCCCTATGGCGGGGAGGTATCCGATCGAATACTACTTGCTCATCTCTATTAAAGGGGTTTTCCAGCCCCTTATACATGCATCATACTGAAGCGCTATCCATAACATAGGTCAGCAGTATCTGACCTGTGTGGATCCCAAAACAGGACCCCACACAGATCAGCTGCTTCAGTGAATGCAAAGTGTGTACACAGTCTACTCCAATTCAAGTAATAGGAGCTGAGGTTCATTCCATTTCTATTACTTGGATAGGAGCAGACTGCACCGAGGGTCCGGCCGTCAGACCTCCATAGGTCATATACCGATGACCTTTCCTATGGATAATTTATTGGTATGACACATACATTACGGGCCAGAAAACCCCTTTAAAGGGGTATGTTATTTGCCAGAACTTACCCGTCTTGAGACAGAATTGAACATAGATGCTATGACATTAGAAGAAATCATGTCTTCAAACAAGAGAAAACAGCGCCGCTCTAGCCCAAAGGTTGGGTCTGGTACTGCAGCTGTCAAGTGAATGAAGCTCAGAGACTAAAACTAAATATGGTCAGGCAGGGCTTTGTTTCTCAAGTCAAATGGCAATGTTTTTCTAGTGTCAAGCAATCACTTCCATTGCATGACCAAAGATCGCCACGTCACCCTGCAACCCTTTCACTAATGTCCTGAGGGTGTCACAACTGCAACGAGATCGAGCACTGCTGGATTTTTTTTGCAGTACCTTTGGGTTGCAACGCCTCTTACATTGGTGAAGGTCATAGGGTGGCATGGGGATCCTTGGTCCCACAACGGGAGCCGTAACCAATGTTGCCTACAAGTCTACTGCAGAGGATGCAAAATCCCTTTTAACAAGTCTACATTGTGTGCAAAAATATGAAAAATCTCAACATTTCCAAACAGTACTGCAAAAATATAAAAATATGGCAGAGGAGAGAGTTGGGGAAAATGGTTGTATGAGAATTGGAAGAGTATGGGTCTGAATATTGCATGAATATTGCATGAATGTGCATATGAGTCCAGGTACTGAGGCACCAATAGGGTAGTGCAGGAGTCAGGAATATTCGGCAATCCGGCTGTTGTGAACTACAACTCTCAGCATTTACTCCTATGGGAGTTCAGGAACAGCCGAGCATGCTGGGAGCTGTGGTTTCAGGACAGCCGGCGCGCCGACGGTTACTGACCCCTGGGGTAGAACAACTGGCACTTTTTTGGTTTCTGCTATTTATGGCTAAATCCAGACTTGGAACGGTTACAAAATACAGAGCAGCGGGGTCTAGTTAAGACATGTTAGGTATTCTCGCTTCAGAACTCACAAATCCATGTCTAAGTGTTATAAAGGATCAGTAAGTGGCCAATGAACACGAGTTATCACCAAGATCACCACGAACAGATGACACGACGTGCACGCGCACCACAGCCTGGGTATCAGACGGCACCTGATGAAAGGTTTTGGGGATGATCAAAGGGGTGCACATCAGGGCATGCTGGGAGGTATAGTTACCCCAGGGTTGGAAAGTCATGCAATTCATTGACATATTGGAATGACAGAAATTGGCCCATGGGGGCGCCGCACCAGTTTAGGGCAGTCTGCATGCTGCAGCCCAGGTTATGGCAGTCTGTATGCTGCAGCAGTATGGAATTTCGACTAAAATGCTGTGGATTGGCACGTCTGTAGTTGGAACATAATTATCTTAAAATTGACCCATAAAAGGGATGTAGAAGGCACCTGTGCCCTTGCCCATGGATGTCAAGGAGAGTCGCCAACAAGTCACTTTGCATGGGTATAAAAAGACAGGGCTAGAGCAGGGAAATTATTTTTTCCATTGTTAAAGGAAAGCCTAGTTACAACAGCTAGAGAAATGGAGGAAAAGAGCAACGAAATGGATTTTTTGCCATGGTGAATGAAAGCCTAGTTACAACAGCCGGATTTATAGAGGACAAGGGCGGTGAGCAGGATTTTTTTTCCCCATGATGAACGAAAGTCTATTTACAACAGCTGGAGAAATGGAGGACGAGCAATGAGCTGGATTTTTCCCCATGGGGTGAAGGAAAGCCTAGTTACAACAGCTGGAGAAAAAGGACAACAGCAATAAGCTGGATTTTTTCCCTTGAAAGCCTAGTTATAACAGCTGGAGAAACAGAGGACAACAGCAGCGAGCTGGATTTTTCGCCATGGGGTGAAGGAAAGCCTAGTTACAACAGCTGGAGAAATGGAGGACAAGACCAATGAGCTGGATTTTTCCCCATGGTGAATGAAAGCCTAGTTACAACAGCTGGATTTATAGAGGATAAGGGCAATGAGCAGATTTTTTTCCCCCATGATGATGGAAAAGTCCAGTTACAACAGCTGGAGAAAAAGGACAACAACAACAAGCTGGATTTTTCCCCATGGGGTGAAGGAAAGTCTAGTTACAACAGCTGGAGAAAAAGGACAACAGCAATAAGCTGGATTTTTTCCCTTTAAAGCCTAGTTATAACAGCTGGAGAAACAGAGGACAACAGCAGCGAGCTGGATTTTTCACCATGGGATGAAGGAAAGCCTAGTTACAACAGCTGGAAAACCACAGCTACAAAGCATACACATAATGAAGCCACACACAATGCTCCGTATATACTGTGGGGTGGATTTGGCACTGGATTGAAGAAGGCAGGTCTACTCCCCGACACATTGGCTGCAACCTGCCTCCAATAAGTATTTTGCACATAAAGGCACCTGTCTGCATTTGGTGAAGATACTAAATATAAATGAAGGGCACATTTTATACCACAAAAGTGTAGGATAAGGATAACCTCAGCAATATAAACAACACCATCGAACTACTGCAAAACTGGTGTGTTACAAAGAGCGACGAATAAGGGTGCAACATCTGTCAGGTGGGCTTTCTGAACACCACTGGGCACAATGTAAAACCTCTGTAATCTGTAGGTGCAAATTAGGCATTATTTAAAATCTCATTTACATTTTTCAATAGCCGTCCTTAATGTGCACCGCATCATTTAAAGGTCCAATGCTCACGGGGGAATGTGGGTTGGAAAATCTGGTCCAAACATGGATGGAGTCCCAGTCTCTTGAGTGGGTTTGGGGCTGGGAAATCTGGCCAACGTATGGATTGGATTATCCAGCCCAGACTCCACCATGTACATGAGGCCTAAAGGGGTTTACCAGGGTTGGGATTTTGATAATCTGTCACTAGGACAGGCCGTCCCCTGATCAGATATTTGTAGAAGCCATGTCACTTGTGGTAGGGTTGCAGTCTCATTATCGCAATCCATCTACCTGCATGCCGTCTGCTAAGTAACAGCAGTGCAGAGTATTACAGCTTTGTTACATTCACTTCAATAGGGTGAAGCTGTAACATCCTGCACAGCTACTATTAGGCGTACACCATGCAGATAGACAGACTGACGGTACACAATGAGGAGGCTATCAATATCTGACCCTGGGATACCCCTCCCATTATTTTATGGCTGCATAAAGGCATTCAGGAGTGTTCCTAACATACTTGATATGGCTATGGTGATTCATTTGTTAATATAGTGCACAGCTGCCAACCACTAGGGGGCATATCTGTATGCAGCTGTAGTTCAGGTCACCAACAGACGATGTACACAGCTGTACACAGATTGGCTCCCTCTAGTGGCGGAAACAAATAGCTGATTTTTCTTTAACAACTAACTACAGCCTTATCAGATATATTAGGTAACACTAGAGATAATTTAGATTCTGTTTTATTACAAAATGATAAAAGGTGGGGTACACTTTATGTCAGAGCACAAGTATAACACATACTATACATGAATGACCCTAGTACTTCTAAATATGGAGCAAATACAATAAAACTAGTGCCAGAGCAGAAAAACTCCTGACTACACAAAAATAAATAGTCACTAAAATAATAGGTAAGCCCCTGACCCATCATCCTGTATCACTTTGTTGTACGACCACACACAGTATAGACCATCCATATTAGGGTTATGACCTATTTTACTGACTCTTGCAGTACAATCATTGCACATTGAAAGATTTGGGAAAGCCGGGTGCCACATCACAACAAGATAAAGGAGGAGTCAGGGACTTACCTTTATTGCCGGATAAATATGCTCTTTAATAATAACGTCTGGGATATATTACACCCTGTAGGGGTGATTTTTTGTAGGGTGGGAACAATGCAGAGTTGTATGAAAGGAACAATCCATGCAACATTGATACCCTGTGTGGTGCCTAATGATGGCGGTGCATGACACAGGGATTTAAGGAATCCTTGTGTCATGCTTGACCCCCTCTGGCCTTGCGATACAGGGCATAATACAGGGTATATTTATATTCTGGAGTATTCCTTTAAGGCTGCTAGTTTTGGCCAAGGAACTCGGCCTGCATGTGTTGTATTTACTGGCCTGAGGAAGCCATACATGATATAGGAGCCCCTGCCTCCTTGCAAAATACTCTCCTGTACTGTAATCATTATTTTGCAGTCAGGCAGGGGCTCCTAGCATCATAGATGGTAGGAGTCTATCTCCCCGCACAGTGTAAATCCGCCACACACACGGACTGAGTTTCACAGCCAAGCCTTAGGCAGTGGTCTCCAATCTGTATGCTGAGCGTTGTAGTCCTGCCACAGGTTGGAGACCGCACCTTTAAGGAGCTCAGGTCAGACCACAGCGTCTAGAAATACAAGTATCACTCCTCGGCCATGTTCAGAACACACACGGATGATGTTACCTGTCCAACGCCAGAGACGTCTCTAGCCAAGCAAGGATTGTAGAGATGTTTAAATACTTCATAGGTAGAGGTTGCAAACTATATAAATATTTCTAGGGACTACACAGTTTTATTACTAGGACGCCCGACGCTCCGGATGTTTCATGCTTCGGAGATTTCGGACTTGCTGAGCGCTATGGCAAGTTCCAGGTCCTCTTGTTCCTGTTGCTTTAGCCTCTGTAGTCTCTCCTCCTCCTCCCGTTCGCTCTCCCTCTTGGCCCATTCGATCATGTCGTCCTCAGACTGGTACTGCAGATTTCAAGAGAGACATTCACTGGCTAAGCGAGTCTTAGCAGAAGGGAAAAAAAATCATGAGCGAAGAAATGAGGATTTATCCATAGAGCAGACATAAGCGGAGATAGAGATGGGTTGGCGGTGCTCGGACGGGTGATATAGTCGGTGCGGATGTACAAATCACAGGACAGACAGAAAAACACTGGTGAAGATGTGACGGAAGACATTGGCTTCATAAAAAGCGAGAGAATTATTTCAGGACATTGGTAAGATCATCACATAAGGCAAACGGCAAGCTGTAAGGCTAGAAGTCAGCCATTGCTTGGGATTGGCAACCAACGATTAGCAATGCATTACACCTGACCACTCTTCCCATTAAAAATACACGAATGCCCAGCCGAGCCAAGTGTGCGTGTCTAAGGGGGTCACAACAGCTATCTAAAGAGAAGGTCACCTTTAAATTTTTAAGGGGATTGGGAGAAATAGCTGTTGGGCGACTAGTATTGCAGGTTGTATAGGAAACGTTCATACAGTGGAATTTGAGGCTGATTTTGAGGCCGATTTCGCCAACAAATCAGTACCAAATTCCACCCTGAATCTTCCTCCTTGGGTTCAACAGGGGGATGGATTGAAGCAAAACTCTTGAAAAAAAAAGCATCCTGCTCAACCTTGCTGCGGATCCCGCACCTGATTCGGACGCAGAATCTACGGCACAAGACGCTCTACTGATCCTGGCCAGTAAAAGCTGTGGCGGAAAGCCAGAGGGGCGGAATTTGAAGTGGACATTTCTGTAGTGTGAACATACCCTTAGGACCTTTCCTTTCAGAAAGCTGTCGGCAAAAAACTTACTATAATCGACAGCTATTCCTCAGCTCACCCTATATATAGTGTACATGCATGATCCATAGGTTCTAACATTTGATAGGGTCAGCCAGTCCCACTGAAATTGGATGATTCAGTTGACACGAATCTAATGTCTATGACCAATTTTAATACTACACCTTGGGGACTGTTGTAGATGCTATTTTTTTCTTACCTTTAAAGGTCACCATACTTAAAGGGATCCTATCATTAAAACTCAATTTTTTCTGCCTACCACATAGGAATAGCCTTAAGGTATCCTACCTTTAGATGTCTGCTCTGCACCGCCGTTCAGTATATAATCCGGTTTACGTTGGTATGCAAATGAGTTATCTCGCAGCACTGTGGGCGTCTCCAATGCTGCGAGAGAAATCTCCAGCGCCACCTCCATCTTCTTCAGGAACGGGGTCTTCTTCCGGTGGTGGCTTCAAACTTCTAGGCCTCGGGCAGCCGACTGCACATGCCTGCCGGCCACAAGAAAATGGCCACTTACAATACTGCCTAGAAGTTTGAAGCCTCTGCCAGAAGAAAACCCTGTTTTGAAGAAGATGGAGGCGGCGCTGGAGATTTCTCTCACAGCATTGGAAACGCCCCCAGTGCTGTGAGAGAACTCATTTGAATACAGAAGAAAACCTGGATTTCTACGGAATGGTGGCGCGGAGAAGACATCTAAAGGTAGGAGAAGAATAGCCTTACTTAAGGCTATTCCTACGTGATAGGCAGAAAAAAATGAGTTTTAATGATAGCATCCCTTTAATGTCCTAATACAAAGTACACAAGTCACTGGCACAGAATCATCCAAAACTGTTCACAAATTCCTGAAGCGGCTACAGGACACAGACAGACAAGATGGAGGCGTGATGAACCATTATAACAATGACGCAGCGTAACGGCTCTGCAGTTGCACTAATGTTATAAATGATGTGTGATGGGGCTCAGATTCAGGATTTGCACTGGGCCCTGGGCTGAGTTCACACCTGATTTTCACTCCTTCCATCAGGTTTCAACAGTGATGTTCTTTGAAACCTCAACAGGCGTTACATTCCCTTTGCCAAACCAGCGTATTCCTACACAATCTGACATTGTCAGAACTAATAAACTGTGTCAGATTGTGTAGGGACACGTCCCATTGATGAGGACAAAAGTAATTATGTGACAGGTTGCAATTACAGCTTATCATAATGATTAGAGATGAGAGAGTACTGTTCGGATTAGCCGATCTGAACAGCACGCTCCATAGAAATGAATGGATGCACATGGTACTTCCGCTTTGACGGCGGCCGGCCGCTTAACCCCCCGCGTGCCGGCTACGTCCATTCATTTCTATGCGAACGTGCTGTTCGGATCGGCTGATCCGAACAGTACTCACTCATCTCTAATAATGATGTATTATCGTAGAATGATCTGCCAATCTGGGAGAAGTGAATGACCCATGCTGCTCTACACGGTCACACAGCTTTTCAAGAAACTGAAGAAAGGCAGAACACAAAGTTTAGGGACTTGAAAGGGAAGGACTCCTCAAGGTTTTGCAGAATTTCTAGAAAATCTTCTACGAATTACAAATGCAAAAAACGTGAAGTTTTACCTTTGGTTTTAGGTCAGAGACGCAGTGCGGATTAGTGATTTCACAATACAGCTTAACAGGGGTTGGATTTGCAGCCTCCTGTATTGCCATAAAGTTAAATCGCTGGTATAGCGGTGTAAAACAACAAAAGCACTAACACTCACCTTCCTAATCCGTTGCTGCCCCAGTGCTGACACTTGCAGATTCCCGCCTGGATTCGGTTCCACCTCATGTGACTACTGCAGCCTATCCGTGGCCTTAATGGTGTCTATACATCACCGCTACAGCCAAGGACCGACCTCAGTGGTCGCACGTCGTGTCAACACATCATCGCTGGAGCAGGAAGGGCCAAGGCTGGCGGAGAATCAGGAGCAGCAGAGTGGGTGAAGGGGCAAGTATTAGTTTATATAGTAGTTTACACTGTTGTAAACTTCCGGTTGCAAAAAGTCACCACTAGGGGGAGCTGAGATACTGCAGGAATTATTGCATTAAAAGGGGTTTTCCCAATAAAAACAAGTTATTCCCTCTAAATGGGATTAGAGATAACTTGCAGATTATTGGGGTCGACCGCTCTGGCACCTTGCAAAAATCACGACCTCAAGGCTGCGCAGGATCAATCAAAGCAAAATAACAAAAGAAGCAAAAGAATCAACAAAAAGACATCATTGGTGTTTTGGTTTTTACTTCAAATCAGTAAAAGAACAATACAAGGTAAGTAACAATAAAATACAGAAGGCTTTATATGATACAGAGCTCGCACCCACTCCCTGGATATACACACAGCGCTCCGAGATGAAGGATTACAGTCCTGACTGCTTCGGGGCTCAGTTTGTACTTACAGTGTTAAAGCTACTAAGACTCCCGGCCTCGCCTGTTCCTTTGCAGGCTGTGAACGGGTCAGACTCCACCTCGCTGGGGAAGCTGAGATTGAATGCCTGGAATGGGTCTCCTTGCTTGAACAAGTCCTCTGGCTTGGAGGGAGGCCTCTGGCCTAAAGGGAGAGAACAGGACGGCACATTCCTATCAGGACAATGACGTTTCCGAGGTGCTAGTCATAAAACATAACACATGTACTTGCTGGCAGCCACACATTACATACACAAACACCTCGCATACATATGTACGCGTCATGTAATGTAGCCTTCGGATTGTAGATACAAGATTTCAGTATTGGAAGGAAACCTGTAGCCTTTAGAGGACTTGGACGTAGATTTATACAAGGCTGTGGTCAGGGGAGGTTCACACTACCATTACTAATATCCATTGGTTTTATCATAGGATAAAAGCAACATACACTAACCTGAAAATGCAGATGGACGCCCCTAAGTCTGGTGTCTGTCTGTTTTCACATCCCCCCCCTCCCCCCCAATATAAAAAAAAAAACAACCTGCAAAACCTCCACAGCAAAAGTAAACAAACGTGATGGAAGAAAGTGTTGCTTCTGTTGTTCACATTAGTCAATGGTGGACACAGATGTAAAGGGGTTACGGATGTGTCCGTCATGCTGTGGCTGTTATAGGGGTTATTCACTTTCTACAGTTGATGTCCTATCCATAGGGTATGTCATCAATATTAGATGTGTGTCCCCTGGGGGCAGTACTGAGGCACCGTGTCCCCTGGGGGCAGTACTGAGGCACCGTGTCCCCTGGGGGCAGTACTGAGGCACCGTGTCCCCTGGGGGCAGTACTGAGGCACCGTGTCCCCTGGGGGCAGTACTGAGGCACCGTGTCCCCTGGGGGCAGTACTGAGGCACCATGTCCCCTGGGGGCACTACTAAGGCACCATGTCCCCTGGGGGCAGTACTGAGAGGCACCATGACTCCTGGGAGCAGTACTGAGGCACCATGTCCCCTGGGGGCAGTACTGAGGCACCATGTCCCCTGGGGGCAGTACTGAGGCACCATGTCCCCTGGGGGCACTACTAAGGCACCATGTCCCCTGGGGGCAGTACTGAGAGGCACCATGACTCCTGGGGGCAGTACTGAGGCACCATGTCCCCTGGGGGCAGTACTGAGGCACCATGTCCCCTGGGGGCAGTAATGAGGCACCATGGCTCTCACTGTGCAGCTCACACGCCAAACTGAGTGTAATGAGTTTAAGTATTACAGCGCCGTGCTATCTCTGGGGCTCCGGACATGATGGAGCGGCACAAGTACGCACACTGACTCTCCATTCAGTCTACTATAGACATAGTGGTATACTATACCATTAATAGGGAATAACTTCCAAATTTGGTACCATCCATTTAAGAATAAAAGGACAACTATGTGCTACCATGCTCCATATCAAACAGAGGTGGATCCCTGCAAAATTTTGCACTAATTGGACTGTACAGAGACACAGACCCCAGGTGGTAAAACCCAGTTGTCAATTTATTTAAAGTTGCAGGAAGAATAACAGAGGAACAGCACGACAATGTTCCAGCATCTATAGTCCCATGCAAAGTTATCTTCAGACATGGTAAAGCACCATTAAGAGTAAAATCATGGCAGGATTCCCAAATAAGGAAAAGTTTGTGTGATGGGGATTGCCTGGTACTTGATGTATTAGTTTACTCTGGTCCTAAACTTAAAGGGGTTGTTAGGTCCCAAATCAAATGACGAATGACCCATACAAAGGCTAGATCATCAGTATGTGATCTTTTGGGGCTCACAAGACCCCAGACTGATCAGCTGTTCTAGCAGTGTCCGGGCGCTGGAAGCAGCTCAGCAGCCCCATCCACTGCATAGTGGTGGTTTCGGTGAACTGCAGCTCCCCTCCTATTACTTACAAAGGATCTATATTGCACATGCTGCCCATCGACTAGCAGCTTCTGGTACTAGGAGGCTGCTCAAACAGATGATCTGTACAGGTTCCGGGTGTCAGACCCTGACTGATCGAACACTGAAGACCTATGTTTAAAGAATACATATTGTGTACAAAGATTGGACACCTACCTGGTGGGGGAGGACATGGTCGGGTGGGAGTTCCAGTTTTTGGAGGTAATGCAGGTGGAGTATCTGTTTGTGAAGACTCTGCTTCGAAGGTGTTCTTGATGCTTAGTGTCTCTTTCTTATCTGTTTCTTTCAGGGGCAGCGTACCATCGAAGGAGTCCGTGCTGCTGTTCTGGAGGGCGACAAAAATGAGAAAAATGAGCTCATGTAACAGCATAAGAATTACCAAAAGAGAGGAGAAATGGGCCATTCTAATGGAGAATGAAGGTTACTACAAAATATTTAGCAAGTATGTCGATCAATACTACATGTCATACGGGGGTACCTTGGAGAGGGCACTGAAGTCTGCAAATCCGCTACCAAAAGACTCGTTTCCAAAGACTGAAGCAAAGGGGTCGTCATTCCCTGTTAATACAGAATTTGTAGAATATGGTCACATGGTGCAAAACTTACATTCATCACATTGGTTTTATCTGCTTGTATCTACTTTCACTTATGCTGGTCATACACACTACATACAAACAGGAGAGCAGTCACACTTAAAGGGGTTGTCCCATTATAGACAAGGGATAAGTGGGTCTGATCACTGGGTCCCCTAGATATCAGGAGCATGGAGGACTGAAAGTTACCCTAAAGTCTACCTGTGACTGCAGCACCAGAGTGCTTGTGTGATCGTCACTTCATTCACTTCTAGGAGGCTGCAGGAAATTGCAGTGACGGTAAGCCCATAGCGGTGAATGGAGCACCCGTCATGCAAGGATATTTGTAAGGGAACAATCCCTTTAATAATGAGTACTTTCCCCGATAGTAAGACACCCCTGATAGTAAGACGTAGTGGGACTTTTGGGGGGTGGACTAATGTAAGACGTACCCCGAAAGTAAGACATAGTAAATGTCTAAAAGTAAAAGTAAGACATACCGTAGTAAACATAAGGCACACCGAACAGCGCTGCGCCTTATAGTTCGGTGCGCCTTATATATGAACCTAGGCAGGACTATAAGGCGCATTAGCCATGAGCACCTTATAGTCCTGTCTAGGTTCATATATAAGGCGCACCGGACTATAAGGCGCAGCGCTGTCCGGTGCGCCTTATATGTGATTGAAAGCGGCGGCACGCCGACTTTGCCAGCGGCCGCTTAACCCCCCACGTGCCAGCTGCTTCTATTCATTTGAATGGCACGCTTCCATTGAAATGAATGGAAGCGCTCGGCACGCAAGGAGTTAAAGGGATTCTACCATTAAAAGAAGTTCTTTCCTCTGACCACGTCGGAATAGCCTTAAAAAAGGCTATTCGTCTCCTACCTTTTGCCATAGCCAGCGCCGCCTTTTTCCTGAGCTGCGTCCTCCCCTTCTGTGTCGTCTTCTTTGGGCATCATGGATGACGCATGCGCAGTCGGCTCTGGCTGCGAGAGCCTGTTAGAGCCAGGCTCTCGCAGCCAGAGCCGACTGCGCATGCGTCATCCATGATGCCCAAAGAAGACGACACAGAAGGGGAGGACGCAGCTCAGGAAAAAGGCGGCGCTGGCTATGGCAAAAGGTAGGAGACGAATAGCCTTTTTTAAGGCTATTCCGATGTGGTGAGAGGAAAGAACTTCTTTTAATGGTAGAATCCCTTTAAGCGGTGGCCGTCGGCAAAGTCTGCCTGCCGCTTCCATACATTGCAATGGGAGCGCGCTATTCAAATAGTATTAGTAAGAAGTTACAATTGAAGTTAGAGATGAACGAATAATATTTGAATAGCGCGCTCCCATTGCAATGTATGGAAGCTTAACTCCTCGTGTGCCGCCGCTTCACTCCATCAACCCCTGTCATTTTTTTTTCTAATATAAGACATACCCCGAAAGTAAGACATAGTGGGACTTTTGGGGGTAAAAAGAATGTAGGACACTGTCTTACTTTCGGGAAAACATGGTAGATAACAGATTGAATTACTTACCTGCTTCAGCGTTCGCTGGAGCAAATGTACCACCAGGGGCGAAAGGGTCATTGGTCTTCACAGCCTCGTTCTACAACAAAACAAAGGATGTTGATACTAATAAGAAGAAATACGGGATGTATGGGGGTTCATCACTGGTGAGGGAGCATGAATACTACATCTCTGGGCCAACAAGGATCCTTTTAGGACCAAATAGCTGATCAAACTGCGTCCTTAAACATTAGATGAATACTGACAGAATCCATCGATATTTGCAGGATCAATCGATCATATAATGTGTATGGTGGTGACCTAAATGTCCCCCTATGGTAGGTGCTGGGGGATGGGGGAATCGGGTGGTTGGATTTCAACATGCCCGATCCTTCATCAAAGGAGTTCATTTTCCTTTTCCTATTGAGAATACATGAACATTTGGCTGATACAAGTGTACGTGTGCATGAGCGGATCAGTCAAGTGGTGGCTCAGCCATCAGAGCGTACGGCCAAGCTCTGTGCTAATTACATGCATATGGAAAAAAATAATATTATGGCTACGGGGCGAACTCCAATGTGCGTTATTCCTGTGCTGTCATTGTAATGTATAGTATTCAGAATTTTCCCAAATCACTTCAGGTTCATGTTCAGCAGGCTATGAGGCTTTGGGATTTGCGGAAAGATATATAGAGACTGAATAATATATAAACTATGTTTGCCACATACCGGGGCCAAGCTGGTGTCTGGTAATGCGGCTGAAAAAGGATCTGCCTTGAAAGATGTGAATGGATCCTCGGTGGTGGAAGAAGAAAAGGGATCAGCTTTGGAGGAGGAGGAGAAGGGGTCGGCTTTGGAGGACGTGAAAGGATCTGTTTTTTCTACTTTTGAAGATGAGAATGGATCCGATGTTTCATCTTTAGCAGATGGGAAAGGATCTGCATTTGAAGAGGAAAACGGATCTGCTTTTGAAGATGAGAAAGGATCTGAAGACTGCTTGAAGAAAACATCAGACGCAAAAGGATCAGAGTCTTTGAAAGGATCTCCTCCAAATGGATCTGCAAATAAAGTGATGACAGGTCAAAAGATATTATATGTGATACAAACAGACACATCGGATCACGATGTGTAAGAGAACATGTCACACATTTACAACTTACCCGATTTACCAAAGGGATCGTCTTTAAAGGGATCATCTGCAGAAAAGATAAGGGTATCATTCAGTGACTGAGAAGACAACTGTGAGCGCCAAGCCGATAGCAGAGTGATCGTTCGCTCCCCTGTCCTCCCATAAACTTGGCAATCTGCTCAAGTACCCCAAAACAGCTGACTATAAAATTGGGTCAGACATTGACACAGTATTGTAAGCGGCCATTTTCTAGTGGCTGCCAGTAATGCGCAGTCGGCTTTACCCTAGGCCTAGAAGTTTGAAGCCACCGCCAGAAGAAGACACAGGGAGAGGCCGTTTCTGAAGAAGATGGAGGCATCGCTGGAGAGTTCTCTCGCAGAATTGGGGACGCCCCCAGTGCTGTTTGAGCGCTGGGGCCCGCCCCCAGTGCTGCAAGAGAACTCATTTGCATACTGGCAGAAAACCGGATTTTAACCGAACAGCAGGGCGGAGAAGACATCTAAAGAGAGGAGAAAAATAGCCTTTCTTAAGGCTATTCCTACGTGTTAGGGAGAAAAAAAAAAGTTCTTAATGGTAGAATCCCTTTAACCTAAATTGTGCCCCAAAATGTGGGAAAAAACAAACCAAACCAAAAAAAACCCCAACTTACTTCCAACAAAAGGGTCACTCTGGAAGAAGTCCAGCCCAGTTTCGGGGACGGACTGCGCGGCTGGTGCACTTTGCTGCCCTTCAAAGGGTTCGACATGGAACGTAACTTCCTAAAACAAAGACAATACGTTTGCATAGTTTCCTTTTCTCTCATTACATGTCGGGAGGACTCAATGTTATGAAAAATTCTGACAGATGATTGGAGAAAAAAAACTTTACTGCTGAGCAAAAGAACATGTATAAACTTAATAGACTATGAGGGTGGCTGAGAATCCCACAAGGACTCATTGTAGATGGATTTGCCATTTTTGACTCTATAATAGGCTCTACATTGAATCTATACAGTAGATACAGAACTACAACTTCCAGCATACCCTTAATTTTCGAGGCATGCTGGGAACTGTAGTTTCACCAGTAGAGATCAGAGACAAGGAATGTAAAATCCCAGGTCATCCCCCTCCATACCTTGTCAGCTGGGGCCGGCACATTCGGAGGAGTCTCATCTTTTTCTTCCCCTTCACTCCCTGAGGTATGAGTGATTTCTGGACTGCTTCTTGCCTATAATGCCAACACAGAAGGGTTAAAGGGGTTGTCCCATCACAAGGATCCTATCTATACTGCTTGTTAATGTGGATGTAAGACTTTTCCTAAATATATTGCTTCAGCAAAATTGCTTTGTTTGTCCACTATATCACTTTATTCAATTCTTTGTGGCCACAGCCCTTGACTTATCTGCTCAAAAGTCAAGTGATGTGTCTGCTGCTCTCAGGGGGAGTGAGGAGGGGCTAAGTGCAGGGGAGGAGCCTGTGTATCTAGCTATTCCTGTGTCTACACCACATGACCTAGGTCCTGCTCTCAGATAGGGGAGAGGAGCTGCTTTCATTTCTGAACTCGTCTTCTGTTCTCCCAGTTATCAGGCTAGCTAATTCAGTTGTATTCATTATGGCAGAGACAGGCAGTCTCTGTATGTAACACAGAATGGAGTTGCTCCTGCCTGTACTTCATAGTCCAATATTGTGCATATAGTGTTGTTTGAGGACCTTTGATGACATCACAGGCCCTTCAGCCGCCCCATAGGATCACGCTATGCGGTGGGCGGAGCTACATGCTAATTTGGGAGCGGAGCTAAACGGCAGGTTGCATATGAAACCCCACCCACCAAATGACGCAAGAAACCAGGAAGAAAAAAGATTTTACAGCAGTGAAGACTGGTGAGTATGCGACGTGGGAATACCCCTTTAAATCTAGAAAATGGCAGGATTAAAGGGGTCATCTGGGGATTAATAATGTTTCATTGCATTCCCTGCCATGCATAAGCTTTATGACCAATCTATAAGCATGTCACCTGAAGATACAATGTTTACCCTTGCAGATTGCAGCAGTGTTCCAGAAGTGTGTGAGCGCTGCCTCTCGTGCAGCCACTTTATAGTCTGATGTCACAGACTACCCTCTACTCCGACCAGAGATCCGTTGACTAAAGTGGAGTTGGTCATGGGACCGAGAGCTGGAGCATCAGTAGGGAAGGAAGTGGCCGTCCCAGCATGCACTTTGCAAAGGTAAATTTCGGGACTCCAGGGGACCAGGGTGTATATTAGTAATAAAGCTTAACCACTGCAGGGAATGTTCCCTTAAAATGTAAAGTATAAGACGAGTTTCAATACCCCATAACGCTCAATGACAGAGATGAGCGAGTACTGTTCGGATCAGCAGATACGAACAGCACGCTCGCATAGAAATGAATGGACGTAGCCATCACGCAGGGGGTTAAGCGGCCGGCTGCCGTCAAAGCGGAAGTACCAGGTGCATCCATTCATTTCTATGGAGTGTGCTGTTCGGATCGGCTGATCCCAACAGTACTCGCTCATCTCTAACGACAATCTCATACGCACCGGGGAACTTTGGCTCTGACTTTCCACTTGGGCTGAGCTTTCATACTCTGCGGTTTCGTGAAGATTTGCCGGCTCGCTGCTGCTGTTGCTTAGACTGGAGTGATCTACGGTGCCATTGACCATCGGCAGGTCCAAGTGGTGGCGCCAGCTGATATGAAACTGATCATTTATGTGGTTCTCTGTAGGCTTTTTGTCTTGGAGTTTGGCCTAGAAGAGCGAAAAGGAGGTAATTATGGATAATGGGAAACTTCTGATTTCTCTAGGGGTTCACCATATGACTACAATATCAGATTATAAATGAATAAATTGAAAACCAGCTGTGGTCCTACGACCAGGCCCCATGCAGATCAGCTGTTTGAAGAGAGTGCAGTATTCTAGCAGTACTTACCAACCATGTGTATAACGGCTATGCTTGGTCTCGCGGCTCAGTCCCTGCACTTGAATGGGCCTGAGCTACGACTGAAACAATGTGTTACATGGCTGGTAAAGCGGTGGCAGCAATACAGCTTCAGACAGCCAATCTGTGGGGTTCCCGGGTGTCCAAATGATGACTTATCCTAAAGACAGGTCATCCATTAACAAAACCTGGAAAACTCTATTTAACTGTGATCTGATATTAACACTAGAATATTACTGAATAATTAACGTATTGCAAATTAGATTAGGATTTCAAGAGGATAGAAATTCTGCAAACAGAACCCCATTTCCCACAGACACAGCGCAGAGACATCTTACTAGGCGCAGTTCCTCCTTGCACTCGAGCAGCTGGTGCTCCAGGGGTGTGAGCCGCTCCTTCCCGTGCTCCAGCTTCTCCTCCAGCTGTGCAGTCTCCTCCTGTAGTCTGTTCAGTTCCTCCTTGGCCTTACTCACTTCCTCTTCATAATTGGAAATCTGTGTCTCCTGGCTGGATACCTCGGTGTGTAATAGAGAGAGCTAGATACACGGGGGGGAGAGAGAAGGATTCATTGGAGATTACGGAAAGCGACAGTCAAGTCCAGACGCAAAAGCTGGATTTTCGTGGACACACACATAGACAACCTTGCTGTATACTGGTTACTAATGATATGTCAGCTCACTTTCTATAACTATAGATTTCATTTCTTCCCAATGCTCTGCCAATGTGTTTTATTAAGGAAAGGCGGAAGTAGAAGACTCCTGTACGCCAGGCGTTACGGCTTTGAAGCTAACCCAGATATCGGGCGGCATGCTGATCCGAAAAAATATTCTGTTGAGTATAGTCTTCTATTTTAGGCATGGGTGAAAAACCAGACCAGACCAATACAGATAAAAGGGGTGTTCAGATCTTTGAGACCTTTGGCGCTCCAAAATTCATGGAAGTGGGTCCCCAATCCCATCATTGGCTTCATCCAGATGGAGGATGAATGGAAGAAGTGGCTGGGAACATGTACGGCTCCCACCACTGACTTCAATGGGAATCACGTTCACAGGCAGGAAAGCACAAGGGGCACTTCTTAATTCATTCTCTGCCTGGATGTGGCGACCAGAGGCGGGTCTGGAATAAGGGGTTAAGTACCTGCATCTATGACATATGTTGGGGATACACCATGAAGGTCTGAGATCGGAAAAGAATGACTAGTTGGCGTTACCATCGTACTCTACAGCGCCATCCCCAGGCACATACCAGCTGGGTCTCCTCCGCACACTTCAGCCGCAGCTCTTGTAATTGGCTCTCCAGCTTTGCTTTCTGCTCGTCCAGCCCGGCCAGGACGTCTTCCACCTCCTGCTTCTGAGCCTGAAGCTTCTGCAAGTTGTTGTTCTCGCGCTCCACCTCATCCTGCAGATCCTGGAGAACAGAACAGGCAAGTCTCAAATAAGCAGGGCCGGGAATTGGCAAAATAGGGCTTGTGTGAGCACCCAAGGGTGGCTTAGGTATTGTGTTGTGCAGCGTATGGACCATACATAATACAGAGCGTCTAATGGCTGGGGGGGGGGGCATACGAGGGTGGATGGGAGATTAGGAAGGGAGTTGGGGTGTCCGGGGGTGGATGGGCGATTAGTCGGGGGGTGGATGGGTGATTAGGAGGGGGGTTGGGTTGGGGTGTACAGGTGATTAGAAAGGGGGTTGGGTTGGGATGTCCGCGGGTGGATGGGTGATTAGGAGGGGGGTTGGGACGTACAGGGGGTGGATTGGATGGGAGATTAGAGGGGGCAGTAATGGGGTATAACAGTCCAAGGGGTCCCATCTTCCCCTTAGTTGGTGGCAGGTGGACACATATAGGCCGGTGATCCCCACAATGGACTCCTCTTCTCCCAGTAGGATCTTCTCATCTACAGAGGTGAAATCCGGGATGTGGGCAGAGATTCTTTGGAAGTAGACGGCCCTCACAGCTGAGTATTTGATGCAGTGTAGCAGGAAATGGGCCTCGTCTTCTAGGGCCCCCTGGTCAGTGTTGGGACTATGCTGCTGCCGCTTCATCCCTACTTAACAAGCACAGCGCCATACATTGTATAGTGGCTGTGCTTGGTATTGCAGCTCAGCTCTGGTCCTTTCAATAGGACTGACCAAAGTGACCATTGGATGTGATGTCCCTGCCCGAGAAGAGGAGGTGGAGCTCAAAATAAGATGGCCACCCCCATTAGATGAACCCACTGATTTCAGTAGGCCCAGATGACCATCTACATATTTTGGGGTCCTGACTGTCCTCCTAGACAACCCCTTTAACAACACATCCCCTGACTGCTGCTGATCTCATCCTTATTTTGTACTCAGTTGTAATATTCTCCGCCTCGAGGGTTATAGAGGGGGATGGGCACATAAATATGAAAAAAAAACAACGTATCAAGGCGTAACTATTTAGGCTGACGAAAACCTCAAAGCCATTTATCAGACAGGATCCAGATGAGGTGCTAAACCGTGCGTGACCCCGCTGATGTGTCCCGGTGTACTTCCTCTGGATAACCTTTCCATTATTTCACATTACGCATGTTATGGCCAATTAGATAGAATCATTGCAAAGTGAAGATAATAAGGAAACGGTGAACTTTCAGAGGATGACAGTAATACAAAAAAAGAGGAAAAATGGCTTTAACCGTTTACTGCTCAAGTGGAAAAAGTGGATAAAAAAAAAAATCAATTTTTTTAATTTTAAATATAATTAAAATAAAAAAACCATATTAGGTTATACTGTAAAAGTCTGAGCTATTGCAATGCGGTGTTATTTATTTTGCACTGTACATAGACTGAGCGACCCCATACAGCCAATCGGTGCAGGGGCCGGCTGTTGAGAACTGGGGCAGAAACTTACAACCAAGTCTAAAGGGTTGTGCCGGACTTCAAAAACATGGCTGCCTTCTTCTTCTCAAGAAGTGACATCATGTCCGTTGGTCGCATGACTAGGCTGAAGCTCAGTCCCATTCATTTTAATGGCCATGTGGCCAACCAACATTATGTCACTTCCTGAGAAGAAGAAAGCCATGTTTTCGACTACTGCCAGGGGCGTAACTACCATAGAGGCAGCGGAGGCGGCTGCCACAGGGCCCGGGCCATTAGGGGGCCCGGTGACAGCCGCTACCGCTGCGTTTTTTGTTTTTTTTTAATTGGCGATTATGGGCCCTATTTACTTGCCGATCCTGGACATAATACTGTGCGCAGGGACCACTATTGGGTATAATACTGTGTGCAGGGGCCACTAATGGACATAATACTGTGTGCAGGGGCCACTAATGGACATAATACTGTGTGCAGGGGCCACTAATGGACATAATACTGTGTGCAGGGGCCACTAATGGACATAATACTGTGTGCAGGGGCCACTAATGGACATAATACTGTGTGCAGGGGCCACTAATGGACATAATACTGTGTGCAGGGGCCACTAATGGACATAATACTGTGTGCAGGGGCCACTAATAGACATAATACTGTGTGCAGGGGCCACTATGGGACATAATACTGTGTGCAGGGGCCACTATGGGACATAATACTGTGTGCAGGGGCCACTAATGGACATAATACTGTGTGCAGGGGCCACTAATGGACATAATACTGTGTGCAGGGGCCACTAATGGACATAATACTGTGTGCAGGGGCCACTAATAGACATAATACTGTGTGCAGGGGCCACTATGGGACATAATACTGTGTGCAGGGGCCACTATGGGGGATAATACTGTGTGCAGGGGCCACTATGGGGCATAATACTGTGTGCAGGGGCCACTATGGGGCATAATACTGTGTGCAGGGGCCACTATGGGGGATAATACTGTGTGCAGGGGCCACTATGGGACATAATACTGTGTGCAGGGGCCACTATGGGGTATAATACTGTGTGCAGGGGCCACTATGGAGCATAATACTGTGTTCAGGGGCCACTATGGGGTATAATACTGTGTGCAGGGGCCACTATGGAGCATAATACTGTGTGCAGAGGCCACTATGGAGCATAATACTGTGTGCAGGGGCCACTATGGGACATAATACTGTGTGCAGAGGCCACTATGGGGCATAATACTGTGTGCAGAGGCCACTATGGGGCATAATACTGTGTGCAGGGGCCACTATGGGACATAATACTGTGTGCAGGGGCCACTAAGGGACATAATACTGTGTGCAGGGGCCACTAATGGACATAATACTGTGTGCAGGGGCCACTAAGGGACATAATACTGTGTGCAGGGGCCACTATGGGGAATAATACTGTGTGCAGGGGCCACTATGGGGAATAATACTGTGTGCAGGGGCCACTATGGGGAATAATACTGTGTGCAGGGCTTACTAAGGGACATAATAGAGTGCGGAGGAGGGGGGCAGGTCGAGGTCGTCGGTGTCGGTTGGGGGGCCCCATGTCAAAATTTCGCCATGGGGCCCCGCCATTCCTAGTTACGCCACTGACTACTGCACTATCCCTTTAAGACATTTGGAACAGTAGACCTCCATGTAGTCACTTGGTTACCAAACTCCCCAACCCCCATGCCTTCTGTGGTGACATAGGCCCCATGTACAGGACCGTAGCCTTATGTGGGCCTGGGCCAAATGGCGCACAGACAATGCGAGCGTGCAGTCCATGTTTTTTTCCAGACCCTATCAAAAGAATAGAAAAAACAGCTGCAAAGCAAACAGAATTTTATATATTTTAGCTCGGCTGTTTGGAGTCCTGGGGGCCATAGAAAGGAAGGGGTCCATATGGTATATGTTATTACAGTCGCAGGCAGGGTCCTTACCAAGTATTGGGCTTTACCAGGAGGGTGGGAACAATTTATAGAACATTTCAATGGAGGATTTGGTCTGAAATATGAGATGATGATAAAAAAATAAAATAAAAAAATTTACAGCGCCCCCGGGTGGCTATAATAAAGCAATGACAAAACAGATGCACGCTGCAAGTGCATGTAACCCTATGGGGTATTATTTGTGCATTGTGACAAGTCTATAAACCCATAGATTGGTCCTGCAGTCCTATGTAACACCAGGGTGATATACATTGTGCCGGTTGCCAAACCCAGCCCTGCTACATGGGTCTTCTCTCTGCATCTTATAGAGGGATCCAGTGATGGCTGAAGCTGCAGAGCTCTGCTATACGGATATGGCAGCCACTTAGTGACGGACTCTGTGGATTGCATTTCCCATATAGGTCAGATGAAGGTTAAGCGATGCCGATGGCTATACAAGGCCGACTGTGAGATCAATGGTCATCGTAGTGGCCGAGACCAAATAGATAAAAACGATAGGCTGCTCCCAAATAAAGAAAGTTGTCCAATCTGAGGTTATATATATTATATATATATATAATGTAAGCTTATAAGTCTATAGATGGACGCACTGGGCCGCGCTGGTTAACCAATCCTCATATCTTAAAGATATAGCAGAGCCGAGTTCGTAAAACAGATCCCTTGTTACATAGGGCTGCAAATAAACCAAACAAACTCAGCTCTGCTACATCTGTGCACAACACCTGACAGCGCTGTCACGAAGCACAGTCAAGTGACCAGGTATATCAAGGCTCGTCTACAATTCCTGGTGGGGACCGTCGAGTAATAACATATTCATAATTAATATGGAGGAGTCTGGACGTCTCCTTAAGTACAGCCCAAGTAAGGGTGAAGTGGCTGGAAGATGCAGGAGAAACTTCACCAATAGTTTGTGCTAAAATCACCAGTCGCCCTAGGACGTGTCAGCCAGGCCATGCTGGGAGTTGTAGTTAATGGTGGCAGAAGCGCGGCGGGCACTGCTACATCTGACATAGCCACCATCATGGCTTCACTTACCTGAACCTCACTTGTTCTCTTCTTCACGCTCTCTTCCTTCTCCTTCAGTTCTTGCTCCACGTTCGTCTTCTCCCTAGAAGACCAGCAAACCATACAGGAATATCTGAAGACATCAGAGACGGCGGGCATGCTAATCCAGCCCCCTAAGCCGGAGTCCCACTTCAGGTACATGTTATGGGGGAGCTCCGTACTGGAACGATTCAGGCCTAGGGAGCATTAAAACCAACGCCTCATGGTGGAGGAACGCTCGGGGAGAGAATGGGCAAAGCAATAGGAGGAGAGAGAAATCAATGAAATAGTCTGCGCTGAGCTCACTGTTGCTAAGGAGAAAGCAGCAAATGCAAAATGCTGGAGGTTCAGGTGGGAGGGGAAGCGACAGGCGGCAAGCCGGGCATTTAACCCTCTGCAATCGCCTGACAAACAAACCCAGGGATGGCAGAGGAGCAGAACATCCCCCGCTACACCACAGGGGCTGCATCGAACGGGAACTGTGCATTATAATAGAATAACATGAGCTGACAGCCAGCGACTCCGGGTGGGATTTATTGCACGCTGTGACGGCTTAATTTCCCATTGGGCCCTGTGCACATTGTCATCCGTGTCCATCATAGCTATTAAATGTCTATACAATTCAGGTTGCAGATAACAAGTAGTAGAAAGGCTGCAGTCACAGACACCGGGGCCTCAGAGCCATCCGAATGAGCCAAGAGCGCCCTGGCGTGTTACACTGCAATGTATCTGACGTGTGCCGTTCTGTGTATACAGCTCCTATACTGTCTCATGTGTCTCCACGGTCACAATCCAGATCAGCAGTCCTATACATTAGACGGCTGACGGCTGAAAGCTATTACCCCCAACTAGTCATCCTACACCAAATACTAGCCAAGTGTGCGTGTGTTTTCAATGAGGAGAGGGGCACAAGCCGCTGCTCAAACCTTCTTTTCCTTAAAATCGGGTCCCATTAGCAGGATGGATGACAGTAAAGGTGTTTTGTAGGATCCTTATGAAGATCCGGGACTGTGCAGATCAGCTGTTTTGAAGTTCATTGGTCACATGACCTAATCATAGCTCAGTCCCATTCAATAATTGGGGCTGAGGTGTAATACCAAGCACAGCCACTATAGAAATGTACGGCGCTGTGCTTGGCAAGTACTGAAGAAGCTGCAGAGCCCAACCTAGTCGGCTTAGGGGCCGGGTAAGTATTGGGTCCCTCCAAATCTTTCATTCTAAAGCCTAGAAACCCCTTCACTCTTCAATTTGCCTCCTCTCTCTAGTGAAAGGAGGTCAGACAGAAAGAAGTAACAAACCTGCAGGATCAGACTACACAGGATGTGTTAGTAGTCAGTAAGCATGGATGCTAAGCCCCGCCCCCTTGTCAAACAAAATAGCTTTCTGCCAGTCATGGAACAAACGTCCCTGTACAGTGGCGCAAATCGACGGGAACATCGGCAAACACTGTAAAATGGGGCCAGAAAAGCAGCGCAGAAATGAATGTATATACAGACACATTGGGGGGGACGGACTTATTAAACCGCCGTCCATTACGCCAATTTTCATCTAATCCCCTCCGATGCCAAATGCACCAAACTGACCTCTTATAGGGAGTCTACCGCCAACCAAAACCGCTTGTAATCCCCTTATATACTGTTGGGTTGGGTTAGTGATGCAACGAACTTCCCCTTTTTTTGCGCAGTTTTGCACTTTGACACAAATTCAAATTTTATTCCATATGCAAATGAGCTGCTCGGTGCACTCAGGGCAGAGCCACGCTTACTGAACCGCCATGCTGGTCTGTGGTCGCTGCAAATCAAAGGACGGGTCAGTCTTTCGGTGTTGGGGACAGCTCTGGGTGGCAGCCATAAAAGTAAATGGGTGCACCAGCTGGTGTGGCCCCGCCCTCAGTGCACCAAACATCATTTGCATATGGAATGAGAGTTGATATTCTCAGCAGCAATAACCGCCCCTATAACAGCGTACCAGGGGGTTAGAGGCGATTTTGGTGGCTCCGTTTAATAATTTCGATGCGTTTCACGTGGATTTCAGCCATTATTTCTGCAGAAAGTTGCAATTTTTGTTGCAAATATAGACTTTTTTAAAATTTCTTTTTAACCCTGACTTCTTTGTGATGGACGTCCATCCTTTTACATCTCGTTTTTGCTCCGTTTTTTTTGCATTTGCTAAACAGATATAATAAAGGTGATCAGCTATGAATGAATCCTTCCCTATATGATCAATCCCCCCAATGACAATTATCAGAACAGCCTGTTCCAAATTTTAGATTCCAGCGCCGTGTTCCAGGTTTTTCAACATGTGACAGGCGAGAACCCATTAGGAAAATGACTGTCACAGTTTGGTAGGGTACATTTGTGAACAGACTGTGTATCGCTGCCATGTGCCAGTGTCTGCCTCCGAACAGGAACATCCGAAACGCTACAGAATAATCCCTGCACAGCAAGGAAAGCCAATACTAATAAAATCCAGCGATTCCCCGATGTACATTCTTATTGGAATCGCTCTATTTTATACACTAAGGCTGTGTTCACATTATGGGGTCCACGGGCAACCATTTTTTTGAGCAGACGGGCTTCTCAGTCTGTCAGGTCCCCATGTGGACCCAAATAACAGAGATGAACGCTCCATAAGCTGCAAACAGGCCATGTGACGAATGTGGGCGACATCAATGGTGTGTGAAGTGGAAACTGCTTCATTCTGCAAACCAGGCTAAATTCTGGGAAATCCCTTTAAGGCCCCTGTACATGTGCTGGGTACGTGGTTGAATGGTACATGAATGTCAGGTGCCGCCTGTGCCTCCCCCCCCCCATATCTGCACTGTTGGTCCTGGCCAATCCCAGTTTCCGATGCTGTAGTGATGACATCATCACCGCCACGTCCAGGATGGGGGGGGGGGGGATAGAACTGGTGAGTAAGGCGGCTTATCTAATTTCCCAAAGTGCCTTGCCTTTACCCAATTTTGCATTAAGGATGAGCCAGACCTCACCAATGTGTTTTTTACCTTCCAGGAAACTACGGCCAAGTTCAGACAGAACACAGTTGTCAATAGGATGCTCAGCGATCTATTCTGAAACCTATATACTACTATACTATACCTATAGAAACCTACCTATAGAAACCTATACACTACTATACTATACCTATAGAAACCTACCATATATACCACTTATACCTATAGAAACCTATACACTACTATACTATACCTATAGAAACCTACCTATAGAAACCTATACACTACTATACTATACCTATAGAAACCTACCATATATACCACTTATAACTATAGAAACCTATACACTACTATACTATACCTATAGAAACCTACCTATAGAAACCTATACACTACTATACTATACCTATAGAAACCTACCATATATACCACTTATACCTATAGAAACCTATACACTACTATACTATACCTATAGAAACCTACCTATAGAAACCTATACACTACTATACTATACCTATAGAAACCTATATACTACTATACTATACCTATAGAAACCTACCTATAGAAACCTATACACTACTATACTATACCTATAGAAACCTACCATATATACCACTTATACCTATAGAAACCTATACACTACTATACTATACCTATAGAAACCTACCATATATACCACTTATACCTATAGAAACCTATACACTACTATACTATACCTATAGAAACCTACCGTATATACTACTATACTATACCTATAGAAACCTATATACTACTATACTATACCTATAGAAACCTACCGTATATACTACTATACTATACCTATATAAACCTAGAAACTGATCTATCTTTAGGATTAGTCATCAGTATGTGATCGGTGGTTGAAAACACCACAGTGTTGGAGCGATTGCTGCGGCCTCTTCACTGAATACCCAGCATGGCGGCGTCCATATTGTAGAGGCCATGCTTGGTATTCCTGCTCAGTCTCATTCATTTAAATGGGACTGAGCTGCTGCTGTACCACGTGACCAAGGAACGTGATGTCATCGGCAAAGGGAAGAAGCCACAGCGCTGCTGGTTGGTGGGGTCCCAGGTGTTGGTCGCCCACTGATCATATATACCTGGCCCATCTTAAGGAAAAGTCATCAATACATTAGTCCTGGAAAAGCCCTTTAACATAAATACTAATCTATCAGTCCATTATAATGGC
The DNA here is from genome assembly GCF_031893055.1 of Leptodactylus fuscus. Classification (NCBI taxonomy): domain Eukaryota; kingdom Metazoa; phylum Chordata; class Amphibia; order Anura; family Leptodactylidae; genus Leptodactylus; species Leptodactylus fuscus. The sequence goes on along the minus strand of NC_134273.1, from coordinate 13,641,243 downwards.
GGCATCCATATATCCACAGCACTCACCCGTGGTTCTCCGCAGAACAATGGCAGGGTGACTTTAGACAATCGCTCACCAGGCGCAGCATTATCATTGGTCAGTGCTCATTCGGGACAGAAACATAATTAAGCAATAAAAAGATCAGAATGAGATGAAAGTAGCGCCGGCCGAGACCTGCGAGCTGGAAATGCAATGCACACGGGTGGCTGCCTTCACCGCTCCTTCGAAGACTCATAATCCTTGAGAGACTTGGTTGCAACACAGAGGAGGAAAACAACGATCAGCAGAAATCTCCAAAGATGAAAGGGTTAATGCGTCCTGTTTAGTCAGACGGGTGGGCATTGCAAGGTCTTCTAGGTGGGCATCAAGGGTGAGGCGGACGCAAAGGCACCATCACAGAACCACACAGGTGTATTGTTACCTAATACCCAAGAGACCTGACAGAAATAGCAGCTGACTGGAAACCCAGAGCCTATGGCAATAGCGAGGAATATATAAGATATACAGAGCACAGGGCGACATTTACTACTTGACCTGGCCCATCAGCTTGTGCCTGCTGCACCACAGGCAGAAACAATGGCAGCAGGTGGTATACTGAAGGGGTCCCAGGAAGGTATGTGCAAACACCATTCCCAACTCCCTCTAGCGCCACCTTTTGGAAGGTAGCTCCCTACAGATCAATGCCGTGTTTCTAAGAAACCTAGCGACAGTGAGTGAGATAAGAGCCAAACCAGAACATCTCCTCCAAAAGGAAGATAAAGATAAACATGGCCGACTGGGTGAGAGATGACATGGGTCAGAAGGGGGACAATGTCTCCTCTGGCCACCTCGTGGTGTACAGAGACTTACTAAGCATTGATCTATAGAGACCTTCCTTCCAAATGGTGGCACTAGAGCGACTTCTTTTTTTCATCAAAGAGAACTTCTTTGCATATGGTAAATTTGTAATACAGCATGTGTGGTCTGTAATAGGCTGCACAAGGTGGTCTGCAAAAACATAGCACCCCTTCTGACTGCTGCCAAGGACTTATCGACCAGCCACTACCCTATACATGATATATACAAAGGGACTCAGCATGAGAACCCGTGAAAGCCCCGATGTATCAGTCGATACAAGCATGAAGGTAGTGCTGAGAAGCTAAGGCAGCCATAACTAGCCTGACTCTTGCTTTTTGTGATCCCATGTCTCATCCCTGGATGTCTCATATTTTTCCAACCCAATTTACACTCAGGAAGAGACAGATTGCCATTCTGATGTGTCATCGGACGGGCAGCTATTGTGTGGCCGTTGTCACCTACATACTAATAAAAATCCTTAGCGCTGCTGTACAATATTTTCTATCAGGGTTAGCAGCCAGCAGGGAGTCTGTCAGCAGGGTGAGGCATATTAAATGGAGTCTGTCAGCAGGGTGAGGGTGAACCAGCACGACACTTACGTTCAGGTGAGCCTGACCTACCTTACACATTTTCCCCATGAAAATTCCTGCCTCTGTTGCCGAGATATAAATTTTTCCTGATGAAGGTTTTACAACGTCATTTATCTCAGGATTTTTTGCGTCGACCACTTACGGCCGACCATTTACTACTTGGTGCAACCGCTTTTCTCTTTTTTTGCACTGGGAAACAGACATAAAGCAAAGGCCGATGACGCAACGCCCACGAGCGTGCAGTAATGGAGGCCATACTGGTTGTGACCCAGCTTTCTCAGAAATAGGACAGCATTGGTCGTGGCAAGGACGTATTTCTAGGCAGTCCCAGGAACCAAGAAGCAAAGCTGTAAGCAGTATGACCATGCTGTGAGGTTCAGTCAGCCATGAGAGATGCAGGAACGCAGAAGACTCTGGAAATATGTGCTCGGAAATACAATCGTATTGGCACGTGCTAGGACTCTGGGTAGGTGGGTGACACGGAGACATTTTGTACCCAGTGAGCGGCATTCATGCAGGATCCTGAAGGGTAAGAGCTGATTTGCACTCACTAGAGGCCTCGCTGTGCACTTATTAGAGAGAGAATTAGATTCCCCCCGCCCCCCCTGAGACTCTGTAACCAGGGAGCCAAACTATTCACACCGTCACCAGGCACAGAACAATTCCTTAACAACCCCCAGACCCAAGAGCAGTCGTTCAAAATAGAGGAAAGGCTTAAAGTAACATGGTGGGCACTATGGGAACGGGTGAAGTAGAAGAATACAAAGTGTATACCTGCAGCCAAACCCTGAGCATATAGCAAATACATGGAGCTAGTTTTGTGTGTGTATGGAAAGGAAATTCAGCTTCTGTTATTTTTGCATTTTATATGTCCAGGAGGAACCAAAGAACTGGTCTCGGCCTTTGCATTTTTCATGCACTCGGCACCTTCTCTCCGATGCAGTTTTCTGCATTATTCATTTGCACAGGTTCCTGTCGTTCAACTTCTAGAATGGAGAGAAGTTCTAGGATCTTACTTAAAGGGAGTCTATCACTTCTAAGATCTCTAAACCTTTTGCATGCTGTGCAATCTTGCAGCGAAAAAAAAATAAATCCATAAGCCAAAGATTTGGATTAAGGACAAAGTGGAACTTACGTGAAAACTATAAAGTTTATTTGCACTCACCTCTGTAAATCCACAATCTCATTATTCAGAGTGTCCAGCTCCTTAATGGCGGAAAAGTCAGAAACCGGACTGGGGGCCGATGGGATCTGCAAAGTAATACACGGGTCAATGGCCTGGATATAAGATAAAGGGGATCCGATGAAGGATTCGACATCTGACATACAGGAAGACGGAGCACTCTATAACAGCAGTGCACAATATGTTCTGGTCTTCAGGCAATATGGTCAGATCAAACCAATCCCAAGGACTGGGAACAAGGCATATAGAAAGGATAGGTCATACATGTTCAATAGTTACTGGTGCGGCTTCTAGGACATCCACCTACTGAGAGAATGGGGTCACCCATAAGAAAAGACCACATATGTTGCAAACTTTTGTTGTGAAATAGCCAATAGTACTTACTCATCTTCGCTCCTCTACACAAGGCTCTGTCTATGTGAGGACAAGGGAAGCAGGACTCATAGGCTCTGTCTATGTGGGTACAGGAGAAGCAGGACTCATAGGCTTTATATATGTGGGGACAGGGGAAGCAGGACTCATAGGCTTCATAGATGTGAGGACAGGGGAAGCAGGACTCATAGGCTCTGTCTATGTGGGGACAGGAGAAGAAGGACTCATAGGCCCGGTCTATGAGGGGACAGGGAAAGCAGGACTCATAGGCTTCATATATGTGTGGGCAGGAGAAGCAGGACTCATAGGCTCTATGCGAGGACAGGGGAAGCAGGACTCATAGGTTTCATATGTGAGGACAGGGGAAGCAGGAATCGCAGGCTCAGTCTATGTGAGGACAGCGGAAGCAGGACTCATAGACTCTGTCTATGTGTGGGCAGGAGAAGCAAGACTCATAGGCTCTGTCTATGTGGGGACAGGAGAAGCAGGACTCATAGGCTCTGTCTATGTGGGGACAGGAGAAGCAGGACTCATAGGCTCTGTCTATGTGGGGACAGGAGAAGCAGGACTCATAGGCTCTGTCTATGTGGGGACAGGAGAAGCAGGACTCATAGGCTCTGTCTATGTGGGGACAGGAGAAGCAGGACTCATAGGCTCTGTCTGTGTCGGCAGGAGAAGCAGGACTCATAGGCTTCATAGATGTGAGGACATGGGAAGCAGGACTCATAGACTTCATATATGTGGGGACAGGAGAAGCAGGACTCATAGGCTCTGTCTATGTGTGGGCAGGAGAAGCAGGACTCATAGACTTCATATATGTGGGGACAGGGGAAGCAAGACTCATAAGCTCTGTCTATGTGTGGGTAGGAGAAGTAGGACTCATAGGCTCTATGTGAGGACAGGGGAAGCAGGACTCATAGGCTTCATAGATGTGAGGACAGGGGAAGCAGGACTCAGGCTTTATATGTGAGGACAGGAGAAGCAGGACTCATAGACTTCATATATGTGGGGACAGGAGAAGCAGGACTCATAGGCTTCATAGATGTGAGGACGGGGAAGCAGGACTCATAGGCTCGGCCTTAGTGGGTACAGGAGAAGCAGGACTCATAGGCTTCATAGATGTGAGGACGGGGAAGCAGGAATCGCAGGCTCGGTCTATGTGAGGGCAGGGGAAGAAGGAGTCGTAGGCTTTATATACGTGGGGACAGGGGAAGTAAGACTTGCAGGCTTTATCTATGTATGAATTAAATCATTCATACTATATATTTCCAAGCACAGGGTCTCCCCTATATCATATTCTACCCTTGGAGAGGGAAGTATAGGAGACAGGACAAATCTGTTTTAACTATACTACAAAGTAATAGCCTGAACAAAGAGAGTTAAAACTTCTCTTTAGGTGAATTTACAGAAAACAGCGAAAACCTTTGGCAAACGAACTTTCACATGCAGCAGGGAGACCTATAAAAATACCGCGCTTCCATGCCAAATAAAGTTACTAAAGCTGTGGCCCTAACACACGTATTATGGCCGCCATAAAGCGAGCTTCTCAGTGATGTCACAAGCTCATAAATGACAAGCAGCAATTGTAATTTAACCCATAAAATGACCCCCATATTGTGTACAGGGAATCAGGACACTTACAATTACCAGTTTCTGTCACTCAGGTTTTAGGGTAATAAACAGGAATCAAACAGAAAAGTGTAGTAAAAAGTCTAACCTTGCACAGCCAGAAGAGGATAGACGAAAGTTAGGAATATTAGAGCAAGGCTGAAAGCAGACGGATGGAAATAAAAGAGTCCAGCAAGCTAGAATAGAGCAAAAGAAAGCAAACCAGGATAGTAGATTAGTGCAGGCAGAAAACAAGCGCGTCTCATACAAGCCTGAGGATCCTCATCTGTAGCTAAAGGGGGTGAAAGGAAGTCTACCGCCACCAAAATCTCTTCTAAACCACTTATATGTTGTTGAAGGGGAGGATAGAAACCCGGTGCGCCCAGGGTGTCCATGCATCTGCTGCATCCGTTTTAGATACAGCTTCCCTGTATCCTAAACATTAATAGGTCTCTTACATCACCAGCAGATGCGGAGACGTCCTGGGTGCACTGAAAGGCTCATTTGCAGTCGACTGCACTTTGACGCAATAAACTATATCAGTAACCACCCTTACAACAGCGTATCAGTGGTTCAGAAGAGATTTGGGGGGGCGACGAACTCCCTCAAATACTCTTATTAGAAGATACATTTTAGTCCTATTAAAGGGAGTCTGTCAGGTCACTTTGCCCTACTAAACTATCCCCAGTGTTTGCTGGCGCATGTAGCATGCATCCCTTTGTTTGCCTTGGTGGAAGCCTAATGTCAGTGATGGATGGATGGATGCAATATGGGCAGTCCGATTCCATACAAGTGCTCTGGTTCTTGCCTGACTGAATCCTTCCAAGACTTGATGGAGAGCGCTTGCTTGTTCAGATGTCAGTAGTATCAGTGGTTGATCATTTTCTGCATGGTAAGCTCGTTGTTGTATGCAACCGCTACTACGGCCATCTTTTCTACACCCAGCGTTGATACTGCTGACATCTGAAGAAGTCAAGTGCTCTCAGAGAAGCATTGCATAGTAGGATAGACCTGGAGCACTTGCCGGGAATAGATCCAACCCTGTTGCACTTGCAAGCTAATCTGCACACGCCAAAAACGTGGTACATATGGTTACTCTGCAAGTTCCCTACTAAAAGCAGGGGGAAGTCTAATAGGGCAAAAGATCTTTATACATTGTCTACCAGTAAGTATTTGGACACCCATGTCAATGTAGATATCTGCGGTCGTGATGTGCAGGAAACAGCATTGGCATTAGTCACATGCAAGATGCCACGAAGTGCAGAGCTGTCCGATTTCGAGAAAGGGGTAATTTTGGGGTACCACAGAAATGGACGATCCTTAAGGAACATAGAAAGCGAACTGAGTTATCCAAAATCGACAGTGGCCTATGTGATTACGAAGTGGAAGGTGAACGGTGATTGTCAGAACGTGCCCCGAGTCGGCAGACCCCCGAAACTGGGAGGTAGAGACTGACGAGTGCTGGCCAGAGAAACCACGCCCAACCGATGGCTCACATACACCAGGAGTCTCACCAGGCACCGGGAGTATTCTATCCATCAATCCCATTAGTAAGGAAGCATCTGCTGGGGTCTACCAACCATTGGATAGGAAGAAATGTGTTTTTTTTTTCTATTCAACCACAGGGGGCCAAATACTTATTGGTAGACAGTGTATAAAATGCCAATCCAGTGCATTCACCTCTTTAGTCAATTTCATGCACTATGAAGAACTAAAGGGAAGTAACTAGATATGTGCGGTCACCACTATGGGGTTGTAAAGTACAATGTCAGCAGATTTCAAGGGAACCCATCAGATCCATAAGGAACACTAAACCACCCACAGGTTCTTATGGACAGAGGGTTTAGTGTCCCACATGGGCCTGTAGTAATGCTATACGTGTCCGCATGACAACCAAAGACCAATCCTTTATACTTACCCTAAAAGATAAGGCTCATTGACTCACCTCGGGTGGTCCCGGCACCTGCATAGTTCTTCAGTGAAGCCAGGTCTGGTGCATATGCAATGAAGATAAGGTCTACTCCTCGGGAATCACTACAGAACTACACCGGTGCCAGGTAAGTATAATAAAACGCAGATGTGTGAATGGGTCGGATTGGATTCTCATTACAGTACTGACCTCACAGCTTCATGTCAGTTCAGTACTGTTGCGATCCAGCGGTTCAAAACTTCTTCATAATAAGCTGCACCGAGTTGCAGTCAAACATGGCACTGTGTCAGATGGACTTTGTGTCAGACAACTATAACGCAGCCATATTTTACAACCTGTGTTACATCCACCATTCCCTGTCCCAGTCTCAGGTCTACTGAGCTGAACATACAGTAGCAGAGATCTCTAAGGTGCTCATGGTTCTGCTTGGGGTGGAATCTGTGGTTGGAATTCTGTGAATGTTCAGAGACACTGATATTTAAAAATTTGGATTTAAAGGAATTTAGGTGCCTTGGGAGCTGCAGCTCCATCCACTCTACAGAGGTGGCGCCAGAGTACTGCAGCTCCGGTTCTTGAATAGAACAAAGCTGCTTCAGGCCCCGTCCAATGCAGTAGCGGCCTGCACCACCAAGATCAGCTGAGATCGATCTGACAGATCCCCACCAATCCGATACGGTTATTAATCAGCATTAAAAAAATCCAGCTGGGGCCTGAAAACCCCTTTAATATCCAATTTTGCAAATGGTGCTGAACAAAAGATGTGACCTATTACACTATGTTAGAACATATCGGAAAGTTATATAACAAAGTCCTGTTAATACTTAATACACACAAAAAAGGGCGGTGAGTTTTTGTTATTTCACACATCCTATTCACTTACACAAACTGGTCCCGAGACATAAGAACATGGTACATTCCACATCGGATAAGGACCAGGCCTCTATTACAAGTCAAAGTGTAAAAAAAAAAGAAAGATTGTGACTCTCGCTCCTCTCTGGATCTTATCATACAAAAAAGCACAAACACCAAGACAGAGGAGACGCTCAGACACAACCTCACATAGCGATACAGGAAGAACAATGGGCAGGACATGGGATGACACGAGTCGTAGCAAGAGAAATCATAAGACGGGATCAGAAATCCTGGGACTTGTAGTTATTATTACATCACCGCTACAACCTTGGAGAGCCTTACCTTAGGAGTGGCCGATCTTTCGGATGGAGGCAACATTTCTGGAGTGAGGGACTGAGGAGGGTCAACACCCTTGACAAGCTTTTGATTGATGAGATGAAACGAGAGCGCAAATTGTTCTTTAGACAGTTTCCCACAGTCCTTTGTGTCACATAATGACCTGCGGAGACGCAGCAAAGCTAGTTACAAAAAGAAGACAAAGCCGAACTAGGATGTCTATGAAGGTTAAAGGGATTCTATCAACAAAATCACATTTTTTTCTCGATCACACTTAGGAATAGCCTTAAGAAAAGCTATTCTTCTCCTACTTTTAGATGTCCTCTCTGGGCCACCGTTTGGTAGAAATCCCGGTTTTCTTTGGTATGCAAATGAGTTCTCTCGTAGCACTGGGGGCGTCCCCAATGCTGCGAGAGAACTCTCCAGCGCCGCCTCCATCTTCTTCAGGAACAGCCTCTCCGCACATCTTCTTCCGGAGCTGGGTTCAAACCTGAGCTGACTGCGCATGCCCACAGGCCACAAGAAAATGGTCGCTTACACCAGCTTACTGTGTAAGTAGCCACAAGAAAATGGCCGCTTACACAGCTAACTGTGTAAGCTGCCATTTTTCTTGTGGACGCGGGCATGCGCAGTCGGCTCTGCCCAAGGCCTAGAAGTTTGTACCCAGCTCTGGAAGAAGGCACGCAGAGAGGCCGTTCCTGAAGAAGATGGAGGCGTCGCTGGAGATTTCACTTGCAGCATTGGGAACACCCCCAGTGCTGTTTGAGCGCTGAGGACCGCCCCCAGTGCTGCGAGAGAACTGATTTGCATACAGACGAAAACCGCGATTTCTACCGAAAGGCGGCGCGGAGAAGACATCTAAAGGTAGGAGAAGAATAGACTTTCTTAAGACTACTCCTACGTGTTATTGAGAAAAAAATGTGATTTTAATGGTAGAATCCCTTTACATTTGGACATAACTCTAAGGGGTATTTGCAGTCAAAAGCCAATATTCCCCTGACCAGGGCCCAGCGCATGTCCTGCGTTTGCTTAAATTGTTTACTACAAAGCAAAGTGATGTAGCTTTCTAATATGCTTGCTGTCAGTGAATGAAAACTGCACATTACATCTCCGTTCTCGTGTCGGTGAGACATATTCATGTAACCAGATATATGGCATTTATTACCTGTACTTACCAGATATGTGCAAGCAGTCCTGGAGGTAATCCTGTCTTCAGGAAGATCTCTTTCACTTCCAGCCCAGACACCAGGCCATCTTGGTCTTTGTCAAGTTTTTGGAAAATCTCATCATATTTTGTTTTCTCTATATGTGATACAACCCACTGGAGGAGAAAAGAGCAGGAGTGGGGATAAGATCGATATAGTCATGTCATTCTATTACAGTGGTCTCACATAGAAACCAACAAGATAATACATGTAACGCACATACTAGTTGTCTGCTACAATCAGTTGGATTCATCACTCTGTACATGGGCCCTCACATGCGTACCTGTGTCGCGGGTGCTTTCGTGGGCAGAATTCCTACAGGTGGCAGCGAATGTCTTGGCTCTTTAGAAGGTGGCATTGGCAGAGGAGGGATAATTGGCAATGATGATGGAGGTCCTGATGACTTCCTTTTGGATGGTGGCACCAGTGCAGGAGGTAAGACCATAGGAACGGGCTCTTTTTCTAATGCAGAATACACCAGGAACATAGCCTGCAAAGTAAAACACGTGTTATGTCAAAGGCATGTTTGGCTGATTGCAAAGTATCTCATCTCAAGGAAGCTAAGTGAAGCAGAGGGGAGTTGAAAAAAGTAAATAGTGATTGTCCAGTGATTTAAAGGCGTTATCCACCTTTGTAACATTGATGGCCGTCAATATTAGATCTACGGGACCTGACAGCCGGCACCCCTGGAGTTCAGCTTCTCCAGGACAGTGCAGCTCCTGATCTATAAACATTACCATGCATTTATCTGGACTGCAGCTGTAGTGCGATAGTTAATAGATTACAAAAAGTCACCGGGCAGTCTGGGCCTTAAAGGGGTTATCCGCTTTCTAATATTGATGACCTAAAAAAATTACTCACAACAGCAAACTCATCCCGATCCAGTAATCCGTCATGATCAATATCACTTAGCTCCCAGACCTGGAGAGAACAAAACAAAACATTACACAAATCTATCAATCTAATATGTATGTATGTATGTATGTATGTATGTATGTATGTATGTATCTATCTATCTATCTATCTATCTCCTATCTATCTATCTATCTATCTATCTAATCTGTCTGTCTATCTATCTCATCTATCTATCTCTCTCTCTCTCTCTATCTATCTATCTCCTATCTTATCTCTCTCTCTCTATCTATCTATCTCCTATCTATCTAGCTATCTATCTATCTCCTTCCTTCCCATCTATCTATCTATCTATCTATCTATCTATCTATCTATCTATCTATCTATCTATCATCTATCTAATATAGCAAATAGCATTAGAATATAATAATAAATAAAACCGCACCACTCACCCGTCCCAGGACCTCCACAGGGAGCTTGGAGTTAAGCAGCACAGGTTTCACCTTGTCCCCAGACAGGAAGCCATTCACAGGGTTCAGACTGTCGAATATGGCGTCATATTTGGCCTTTTCTTCAGGCTGCAATGTAAAGTACAATGTTATTAGACAATGTTAGTGCGCCCTGCGATACTACGCAACATTCTTATCTTTGTGATACCATTAGTAATACAGTGGGACAAGTATACATGGACATGATGAATGGGTAGGGCAATGTGACTCCTTATCACATAAGTTATCCCAACTTGTTTCATGGAGTCCATTACTCGGTGGTCTGATGTGATTATGATGTGTGATTATGGACAGAACCTGGGATTTCTATGGACGGTTTAAACAGCTTTAAATGTTGCACTTGGTTTCCAATAATCTTTTAGATTTCTGCCATTATTCCCCCCTAGATGACGTTACAGGACACTTTCTTACATTTCGGCAGGCAGCAGTGACCGTATACAAACCAGCTCTGCACCAGAAAGGATTTCCTCTCTAGTGACACCTACAGGCGACTACGGAGACAGGTTTCTTCCTTCTGGAAGAAGTTACTTTACATATTTTTCCCAAGGAACAATGCTTGGAAGAAAGCCTACCCTAAGGATCTCCACCATGGGAGTCAGTACTAGGGCTAGGCATTCATCCACGCATTACAGAAACCGACTGATAATCTGGATAATCCATATGATTTGTGTACGTTGGTAATTTCAGTCCGGTTTTTGCAGTATTCATGAGCTTTTGGCTGCAATGTCCAAACCCAAAGTGTATTATACTCTGGGATCTCTACATATCCCAGAATATAGTTAGCAGAGGCACATGGGAGGTGAACAAACATATAAAAAAAACAGTCTTACTCACCTCTCCTGGGCTCCAGCTCCGGTCTCCATACTTTTCCGTGTTCCTGAATACAGTCAGGGACAACTGACGCGAATGTGACCGCTGAGGCACAAGTACAGGCCTTAGCAGTCCCTGACGTCATTCAGGAGGAATGAACAGGACAAAGAACATGGCCAGAGCCCAGGAGAGGTGAGTGACATTGTTTGTTATGTTTGAACACCTCCCCTCGGCCTCAGTAAATCATACACTGAGGGTCTGAAGAGACCCCAAAGTGTAATAATAGCTTTTATTCAAAGGACCAAGCACCAACACTATACAAATGTACATGCACAGTGCTGGTAAGTACCAAAGAGGCTGCAGCGCTCACCCAAATTCTGCACCTTCTTCAAACAGCTGATCGGCCGGGGACCCAAGTGTCAGTCCCCTGCAAACTTTAATACATAACACTCAGATCAGAGGGCCTTTCTTCGAAAGCCGGTGCAAACTGCAGCCGCCCAAGCACCTCTCCGGCAGTGAAATACTGAAACCGAGCTCAGACTCAGAACAAATATTGTCACACACAGGACAAACACTGCGGCATTTATAGCTTTGTAGAACCATTCCACAGCATAGTAAAAGAATATGATCACCTACAAGGTATATACCTGACCTGTGTCAATACAATGCGATCTACGTGACAGGCTACAGACTATTAACATGTGATAAGAGATCATGTGATCACATCAAAAGGACTCACCTTGACAGCCCACGGCGAGTCCACAGCAACCGGAGTGGCTACCAAGGAGGGACTGGCCATATCATGCTGAAGAACAACATAAAGAAACACAGTGAGATATATATATATATATATATATATATATATATATATATATATATATACTGCACAGGTCAGGGGTGCGAGACAAGCGCTGGATTTAACCCTTCCCCACATCTACATGTGTATTGTCCTCAAATCCGTACACACCCAGCAGTCTTCCTAGAGGAGCAATGGCTATCCGGAACTACTGTCTATGGATAACCGGCTAGCCACTCTCTGCAACACTAGCCAAGATCTTCTCTTGTTGGGAACTCATAATAGGCACCCACGCAAATCAGACTTTACCAATAAAGATGCTATACAGGTCTGTCCACGACTCGTTTTTAGCTAGTTTGGAAGAATTCCCCAAAGTATGCCTCCGACATTTCCATAGGTCATTTGCTGGAGGTCAATGGCCAACATAAGCCATTATATTGCTAGGTCTTCTGTTTCCAGTGGCCACATGCCCAAGTCTTTAGATGTAAATGGGGGCTATAAAAACCAACAAATACTCACCTCTCCCGGGTCCTCTTTTTCAGGGGTGACTTCGGCTTACAGCCCCCTCCCCCCATTCCCCGGCTGACATCAGCAAAATGGCGTGTCACTGCTGAGACCAGTCTGTCATGTGCCGCTTGTGAAGAGGTCACAGCGGAGGCCCATGACTGGCTGCAGTGGTCACCTGGTACAAGCGGGACGTCACTGATGTCATCCGGGGGCGTGCGAACGGAAACAACCCCTTGAACGAGAGGACCTAAAAGAGGAGAGGTTTTATTTTCTTAATAGCCTCCATTTGCACTATATATAGTAATAATATAATAAACCCTTGGCCCCCTTTAAGTGTCCCCTCTAAGGTCTTTCTGTAGCTATCTGCTATACTATAGACACAGAACACACACGAGATCCTTACAAATCTTGGCGGCGGCACCACCTTCTTGAGGCTGCCGAGAGACACTTCCATTCCATTCTGAGCACAAGCCACAAGCTGCAAAGCTGCAAAAAATTCCTGGAAAAAAAGAGAGTAAACAGTATTGAGGCGACGCTCAAATATTTATCCCATGGAGCCTTAGGTACGTATGTACATAGGTACAGGAGGCGGTGCAGTCACGTGGACGGCACTTTCTAGACACAGAAACGCAAACAAAACACTGCGAGAAGGAATGAATCACAATCTGGCTGACGGGAGTAAAAACACGAGATTCCTTGTCTGCTGGCGAGAAGTAAATGTCAGCTCGTCAAGAAATACCTGCTCTATAGATCTTATAGGATAGATCAGTATAGGCAAATGGGACCTAACATGGAGGTGACCTGCACGAACTTCACCGCCATGGAGATGTAAATATATACTGGTGTAAGGGTCACAGATTTGTCTATATACTGGACACACTCACAACTATTGTATCAAAGAAAAGAATAATGTAAAGTTTAATGTGTGCAACGTATCAGTCAGTACATATAGACGGATGGCACATGGATTGGTATCAGTATGCCGTCCGGAAATGTCACTGCCCATACACTTGAAATAGTGAAATATATTTAGTGGCTCTTTTATATGGCTCAGACACCTATAAGTGATTGCGGCCATAGAAGTGAATAGATCCGTTATTATAGACCCGTAACTGCAATAATATACAGTAACAAACCACAGCCGTGTGCAGGGGTCTTAGATCATAGAGCGTCGTAATACAGAGCGACAACTAGGATAACAGGCAGCGGTCAGCGAGACATCCTACAGGGGCAGAGGTTGCATTGCCCATGAGCGCCTTATAGTCCGTCTCGGTTCATATATAAGGCGCACCGGACTATAAGGCGCAGTCCGGTGCGCATTATATGTTATTGAAAGCGGCGGCAGGCAGACTTTGCCAGCGGCCACTTAACCCCCCGCGTGCCAGCCGCTTCTATTGGAAGCGCTCGGCAGGCGAGGAGGGGCTCTATCAGCAAAATCATGCTGATAGAGCCCAACCGTAAAAGTTATATTAAACTACCCCCCCCCCGTTTTAAAATAAAACCCTGAAACAGAATGTGAAACTTACCGAGCGGTGCAGGGTGGGCGGGCATTCAGGCCTCCTCTTCCTCCGATGTTCCGTCCTCCTCCTCCGGCGCTCGCTAACTGATAATGGCCTGGGCGCATGCGCAGTAGCCGTAGTAGAAGCATTATGATATTGCGCATGCGCCCAGGCCATTATCAGTTCGCGAGCGCCGGAGGAAGTGGTCAGGACATCGGAGGAAGAGGAGGCCTGAATGCCCGCCCACCCTGCACCGTTCGGTAAGTTTCACGTTCTGTTTCAGGGTTCTGTTTCACGCCGGCGTGACAGCAGGGCTGCCGGACACTTCCCATTCATTTCTATGGGAGCCGGCATGCGAGCACTCCCCATAAAAATGAATGGACTGCTTTTTTCCATTCATTTCTATGGGGAGCGCTCGCATGCCGGCTCCCATAGAAATGAATGGGAAGTGTCCGGCAGCCCTGCTGTAACGCCGGCGTGAAAGGCTGTGATACACGCCGGCGTTCCGTAGTGTGAATGCACCCTTACGGTGCCTTTTATGTATGTATGGAAGCGGCACGCAGACTTTGCCGCCGCTTCCATCCATATATAAGGCGCACCGGACTATAAGCCGCACTTACGATTTCTGAGGAAATCGTAGGTTTTTATGTGCGCCTTATAGTCCGGAAAATACGGTAAACTTATTCTACAGATGTATTAAAAATAATAGGCCAGAATTCAGGCTCAGCCTGTGCCAAATGTCTGGTGTACCTTGCTCTACATTCACCAATAGCCTTAGTCATTCTAGATGTCTGGCAAAGGGACATGGCGTACCAAAAAAAAAATACGTGAGACCTATCGGGAAAAGGAGCAAGTCTTAGGTCTAACACTTTTAAGGCCAAAATTTATGTTGCACGACATTTACGTACAACAAAGTGTGGCCTATTCTATGGACAATTATTAATATTGTATATTTTTTTGCATATTTCATGGGAATTCAATAACTAGCTGTTCTCACGAATAAGAGGATCTTGATCATGAAGGAGTCAGAGTTCGGATGTGGCCTAGAGACTGCAGCCTGGCATAAAGCTGATGCAGAACATCGGGTTTGTGTTAGGGGTCTGAGGACCGATTCACCCCAGTTAGGAGATGTTCTCACGTAGGAATTTAACGCTGAGTTGGAGGCAGATTCCATTCCCAAATCAGTGTCAGTTTCTGCCTGCTATTGTTTTCAATGGGAGGAAGAGATCGCAGCAGGAAGCTGAGAAAAAAAACAAAAAGCGTCCTGCTTGATCTTGCTGCAAAGTCCATGACTTGAGACTACGCACTGGCTAATGGAAAGCTGCGATGGAATGGGGGCGGCCGGAAAACGCAGATTTCCTCTTCATTTGCTGCCATGTGAACAGCCCATTAGTGAGGTTTATCAGGGGAGCCCACCACAATTTCAGAACTTTTCCAAGGCAAGATAGGGCAGGACATGATGAAAACACTAAAAAAGGTAGCCGTCCCCTAGGCAATACCAGAGGATGGAGATTAGAGGAGTTTTTCCATGATGATTCCAATGCATTATCTGCATCAAACGCAGCATGTAAAAAACACCATGTGAATCATCCTGACTGACCACAGAGCATAAGAAAGGTATAAACATCATTATATACAATACAATACCTGCTTGTTTAAGTATCCTTTACTTTCTGTATCCGCCAAATCCCAAATCTGTGCAAAAGAGAAAGGGCAGGGAGGTCAGCACCAGGAAAAGTGACTCATAGGAAGACACTGAGGCTGCAGAGATTCTCATGAATTTCCTTCTACGTCAGCATGAAAGTTGCTTTCTCAGCAGTAATGCTACAAATTCCACAGAATTATAAAAAAAGAAGGTTAGAAAGCGAGTAACCTGTATATTGTAAGTGGCAAAGAATCCTACAGAGCAGCAAGGGCTCGTGCACACGGGGAGATTACTGCCGCACTCACAGGATTAATATACATGGCTGGAGAGTAATGAACTTCCTTACACACTATGGGGGGGATTTACTAAGACGGACCTGACTTTCATAAACCAGTCTTAATAAATTTAATGCAGTTTGCTCCGGCATTCACCGGATTAAACATCACAAAGCCCTGAATAAATCCGTCACATCTTTGGCTGTCCGTGTGTCGCAGGTATGAGCATGCGGAGATCTGTGCTATACCTTCCATTACCAAATCTGGAGGGAGGGGGAATAGGTCGCCGCTGCCACCACCTCCAGATTTTTTCTCCCCAGGTTTCAGAAGGGACAAGAGAAGCAAATCCAGCCTGTGCCAAATGTCGTGACCTCTTATTGCCGTAATATTCATGTAATTCATTTTGGTAAGTTCTCCCCATTGCACTGCGACCTCCACTAATTACTACTAAGAATTCGTCGAGACACTATATACATAGGCCTGGATGAACTTGGTGCTGCAGCCATTATCTTTAATGGGGGTTTCCTATCCTTAGCAAAGGTCACTTACTAAAGGTCAGCGGTGGTCCAACACTCGGGACTCCACAGATCAGCTATTTCAAGTGGTAACAGGACTCTATGAGCGCTGCATCTGCTTCAAAGACCATTTAATGTCACATTCATTGGCCATATGGCCCTGTTTGTGGCTCAGTCCTACTCAAGTAAATGGGACTGAGCTGCAATACCAAGCACAGCCACTGTATAATTTGCATCCCTTTCCTTTGGGTTCACACGGTGGAAAGTGAAGAGGAAGTTGAGGTGATCTCAGATTCCGCTCCGCTGTCCGGCTCTGTGCGTCTTGTGGTGGAAAACTGAAGTAGAGCTTTGACTTTCTGCCGCAGGTTTACTCGCGGTTGAGTCCCAGACACAATAGGAGTGTCATCTTGCGCTGCAGGTTCTGTGGCTGAATCGGTCTCGGAAACAGTGTCCTATAAAAAGAAGCGTCCGGCGTTTGGGGCTTGGCACCATGCACATGACAGAATGGTATGTCCGAGGGGGCTTCTGATGCTCCGTTGCATTCTGATGAGTATAGAAAAAGGTCCTAACCGGTCCCAGAACAGACCCTCCAATGGGGGGATGTTATCCAAGTGCATTCTGTAATAAAATCGCCTCTCCTGGGCTCTGGTGCGACTCCCTGCTGTCTGATGACTTATCCTAAGAATAAGTCATCAGCTGATAAGCCTAGAAAACCCCTTTAACACTGTAGGTTTTATATTAGGCTTATTGGGTTTGACAGAATCATCTGGTATGAACATGGCCGGCGGCCATTTAAACATGACTGACCCTTCTCTTCCCCAATATCTGCCATTGAGGAACATATTAGATGGTCCTGCCAAACTCGGTGGTTCCATCCAATGTTCATCTAATATGTATGGCCACCTTGAGATTTTGGGGCACTCTCCTGTTCGATTACAAGCCCACCTCATAAGTAACACTATAACATTAGAGGACCATGTAAACTGACTTGAATAAGCCCCCAGGTTTCACTTGCCTTGCCCAGCACTAAATCTGGTAACCCCGACTTCTTCAAGAAAAGAGCAGCATCTCCGGCCGAGACTTTGCCAGAGTTTTTGGACACCTGGAAAAAGACACAGAAAGGAAGGGGTTAAAAACATGTATCACCACATGTGACAACATACCTTTACCCTATGGCCACAAACCTCCCTGAAGGAGCGGATGATGGACCCCGGAATCACCTGGACGTCTTTTATTTGTGCAAGTGCGGAAGGTTAGGTGGTGCTAGCATCTTGATCCTCAGTAGCTGTGGAAATTGAATTACACAACTACCATGGCCAAGGCGTTTTAATAGAATGGCCAGGATAAGGCCTTAAAGAGGTTAGGTCATTGTGGTCTGACCACTGAGACACCCTCCGATCCTGAGAACGGGGGTGTATGAGATTTGGGACGCACCCACCAGGGGGTTCGGCTGCATTCCCACACTTGGCGGTCAGTAATTTATCCTCCATCCAATGGATACAGGATAATGGTGTTTTGCGCCATAACCCCAATATTGTCCTATAGATGGTGTATGGCATTACAATTACGTGGCCCATCCCTTTAATTTCTTGCAATAAGACAATTCATCCTGTTTCTAGTATTGAAATAGTTACACCCTATAAGGAGACCAACCTGGAGGAAGTATTTCTCGTACACTGCATTGTTACTCGGGATCTGGAAGAGAAAGAAAATGAAGATGTCAGCAAGATATGACCGGAGGGAAAATTATACAGAAAATGTAATGAAGATCATGAAGTCATGCCATGCCTGCGTATAGTCCATATAGTCCTGTGTATAGTCCATATACTCGATCACATGTGTAACACATCTTTGCTAACTTTTCATCAGTGCAGCGGAAAAATAAAAATATCCATGTTGCTGGAAACCATCAGCAAGTAGTTTGACGGCTGCTGATGGATCTCGCTATGGCTTGATTTTCATAGCGGTTTGAACAAAGCCCTAGTTATGCATCTACTGGAAAAGTTGGGTGTGAAGTGTTACCACCCAGCTCTTCTACAAATCTGCATGGAAAATACATCTTAATGTGCTGCATAGAAATCATCCAGCTTTTCCAGGACCAGATAGAAAGATCCTTTCCTCTCCCGACCCCAGCCAGGCCAGCGTAATCCTCTCCTTACATAGGACTGCTCTCAGCCTCATTACAAGGCTCATTTTGCTAATGATTAACAGAATGGTGAATACTCAGACAACAACTCCTGGTAACCTGACCGTATACGGGCGGCTGTAACACGGCTCATAAACCTGAGGGTGTGGGGTGATGGAAGGACGGGAGAAAAAGAAATGGAAAAACAAAACCCGGCTCCCCGATGTGAGCCCACAGGTGCCGGACAAGGGTCTCTGGGATGGAGGACACTTCAAGTGTTTACAGTATATCCATAGCAAACAGCAGAGCGGGAAAGAAACAGGAATGGGGGAGGGGGGGGGGCATCTACAACCAGATTTCCTGTAAAAAGCCATAGGAAAACACACTGCCACCCGGAAACCGAGGAAAGAAAGATGGAGTGGACACAAAAGGCAAAGTGGTCTGCTGACTCGGGAAAATTATACAGCGGCCGCTAAGGCGCTGACTTATAATGGCGTCCTGCCTATAGGTTGTCGTATTATATGGGAAGATATCACTGGATGCAAAAATGAAAGGATCTGCAGTGGAGGATCCCGACTATGGAAGCTTCCAGGGTGAAAGGGGTTAAATCAGGAGCTTCCTGGTCTGGCAAGGATCTTAGTAGGTGACTATGAGGCACCACCCGCTGTGTCCACATCATACCAGGCCGGATAGGGTTGCATTTAGGAGCGAGAGTCTGGGTGGAGGGTGTGTTACCCCGCCATAGCGCACAGCTCCGAGCCAGATATTATTTATAACCACGGCTGATCAGTAGGAGTGCCAGACCCCACGATGGTATATTGGTCGCCTTTCCTAAGGATCGGTCATCAACAAGTAAAACCCCTTTAATTACAATGCAATAGTTAGCTGCTAACTTGTAACCCTTTAAGGTCAATGTGGTTATTGCAGTGAGCTCCCTCTAGTGGTGGCTGCAGGCAGCAGCAATTTCTTCATCATCTGAAGCTTTATATAGAGAAATCTGGAAATAAATCAGCGCACATAACCGTAAGAAACCAAGGTGCTGTAAGGTAAAAGGTCTGAAGACGACGTAAGGAGAGGAAGTGCTGAACTCCTCCAAACCCCTCTCAATAGAATTCCCCAATATTCCCCGCGCTCCATGAGGAGTCATTTCTACCATCACACACAGATGTGAGGAGGAACGACTGCCAAAGTTCAGGGAAGAGACACACCCGAAATGTGGGTGGAAAAATGGGACACAGACAAGATGCGGAATCAGTGGAGGCTGCAGTCAGCAGAGGAGCGCACAATGCTCAGCACCTATACGTCTATATGGCAAATCCTTTAGTGCCCCGCGATATACACTATATATTAGGATACAAAGCAGCGACTAGTCCAGATCCTCAGCTTCTCTACAGTCTGGTGTGAGCCCTGGATAAAGTCACACAGGGGCGTTCACATTTAGGAAGTGGACGCTGAATTTGAGGTGGAATCTGCTTCAAATTCCCACAAAAATCTGTCTCCAATCATTTCAATAGGAGGCAGAAGCGTGGCCGTGATCCAAAATCATCAGGTCGCCCTGTGACACCTTCAGTAACATTAGTGAATGGAGTCACTTTGCGACCCCTTCAAGTTGCAAAATAGTGAGCACCGTCCGACTTTTGCCAATATGACTCTATTCACTAATATTCACCAGGGTGACCCGGTGATCTGTGGTCATGTGACGGGTGCTGTGGCCAAAATTGCTGTGTAGTCCTAGCCTAAAAGGGGCATCAAACAGGGTTGTAAAAAATATATCCTACTAATATAATATTATAAATAAAAAAATACTAAATACTATACTAATAGTGAAAGTTTTTGGGATTGGATGTTTGTTCCTCAATCACGCAAAATCGGCTGTACGGATTTGCATGACATTTGCCACATACTTAGATAGGAACCCCGATTAAAACATAGGCTACTTTATATCCCGGTAAATGACGTCACTACACGACCGCAGTGAAGGAATGTAGGTTCACACAACACTAAAGGACCTGCGATGACATCATCACAGGTCCTTGAGCCATTCTAGGATAGGATCATGCTAGGCAGTGGGCGGAGCTATATAGGATGAAGCTGGACAGTGTGAAAGCTGAAAGAAAATGGAGTGTCAAGGAAGATCAGGAGACTACAGAACATGCAGGCTGTGTGTGGGCAAGAGGAGTATATCGGGTGTAGAATTTCAGTGAGTACGACGGGGAATGTGTTGTTCTGCCTCTGATGGGGCAAAACTTTGGCACATTTCAGCAACATCCGTTCAGCCCTTTGTAACACAGAAGCTGCTCAGACAGTCACATAACAAAACCCCTGTAATCACAATTGCCCAATGTAGCAGAGCTTATGCAGTGCTGTAGTACACCTCCATATGCAAACATGTACATACAGCTGGGTATCCTATGCATATGCAGCGATGTAGCAGAGCCGAGAAGCGGGAGCAGACTGATCAAACTTTGGCACATTTCAGCAACATCCATTCAGCCCTTTGTAACACAGAAGCTGCTCACACACTGACATAAGAACACCCCTATAATCCAAATGGCCATATGTAGCAGAGCTTAGGCAGCGCTGTAGCACAGCTGAGTACGCTCTCCATATGCAGAGATGTACATACAACTGAGTATGCTGCGATGTAGCAGAGCCGAGACGCGGGAGCAGGCGGATCATCCACAACAGCAATTGGCTAAACATAAGCAGCTCAGCACCAACACCAACCCGCGGGCAGATGCTAATATATATATATATATATATATATATATATATATATATATATATATATATATATATAGTGATAGGCTACACGATTATTATCCTACAGCTTACACCTTTATGGCGGCACGCCTGGTCATCTGCTCGGCACGGAGCTACAAGCCTTCCCTCTATAAGCCTGTATTCACATCTGTGGCTGTGTCCCTCATATAAATAAGCACAGCTGTGTCTTGGCTGAACAATAGTAAGAGCCCGGACTTTCCCTTTAAGTCGCGCGGTCCAGTAGAAGGCCATATATTCCGCACAAAGCTTCCCGTTTCTAGTGGAACAATAAAATGTTGTATCTTTATGGCCGCCTTCAGCCTTCCAGTAATATAATAATCCAGTATATGAAGACACAGCAGACAGTCAGAAGAGCGAATACACCCCGAATGGCTGAATCTCACTGGGGCCTTGTATTATTTTTGTATTGTGCACTTAAAAAGCATTAACCCTCATAGTCATCTCTTAAAGGGACACGCTACCGGTATCCAGAACTGGCTTTGGCTCAAAAAAACCCCTCAAAAAACGAAAGTAGGATTCCAGCCCAATATATATTCTCATCTGGAAAAGCAACAAGGAAACATCGAATTGTCGCGGAATTCACATTTTGCTTATAAGAACTTCCGCATGGTTTCTTCTTCAAGAACCAAACAATAAAACAAAAGGAATTTATGTTTCGACTTAGAAGACTTGTAATTCTAGCCAATAAAAGTAAAGGGAACATGAGGTCCTAATAATGGTGTCTGGCGGGCACATAACATATATATACACAGCCTATCCTACTAATATTATACATGTGAAACTTTGTATGTTTGTTCCTCAATCACGCAAAAACGGCTGAGCAAATTTGGATGAAATTTGGCACACCGATAGATTGTAACCTCGATTAACACATACGCTACTTTTTATTCTGGTAAATGACATGGCTTCATGACTGTTATGAATTTATGTTCACATACTATATTACACTGCTCTTATCTCAGCTTCTGAGAAAGCCAGGGCTGTTATCTCTCTGTGTAAACACACGCTAACCCTCAGTCCATTGCATACATGCATTTGCAAATTATCTGATCCGCTCCAGGCAGTGCTGACACACTGGATGAGAAAACCCCTTTAGTCCACATTGTCAGTTTACTACATTTAAACATGCCGGGAAAAAGAAAATCTAATTTGTTGCAAAATTCTAAAATAACGAGAGCTATGAAGGAGCCAGAAGTCACAGAGTTCTCCTCAAGGGGAGCTGAGGGGGATCATCGACGCCAACAACACACTCGTTATATGGCGTCACAGTGAGCTGCTGAGATGCCGGAACAATCACGGGCACGGCGTGAGGAACAAAGTTCAGCAGCAGGACAGCTTAAGAGCTGCCGAAACGCCAGAGCAGGCGAACCATCGACAGCAGCAATTTGCTGAATATAGGCGGATCATTGAAGTTGCGGGCAGAGGCTAGTAAATATACATATATATATATATATATATATATATATACACACACACACACACACACAAAGTTCAAGATAGATCCGACCCTTTGTGCTGTGGTAAAAACTGAGCGTACTCCTACTTGTAGGCGGCTAACCTGTTGCAATGTGCATTAGCAGCACAATGGGTGAGACTTCACTAAACCTTACTACCCACAATGTGAGCTACAAGCCCCAATATAAAATTATTACTGCAGGTTTTAGCAGCAGCAACACAGAGGTTAAACAAGCTGGAGACCCAAGGCAATAACTGCAGGTGTCAGGTTTTTACAGCAGTAGCTTTCAGGAAAACATTCTGCTGAAGTTCACCTACTGGAGACATCGAGTATTACATGTAAAGCTGATACCACTGCACAAACCTCTGTCATTCCCAAGCCCTATAGCACATACAGAAAGGGGTTTCCTTCAGACCCAGACAATCCCTTTAAGGTACATTCACTTGGAGCAGATTATGAGGCTCCAAATTGCGGCCTGCACCCTGCGGCGTGAGCCGGTTTCCCCTTTGTGTGTGGGACTGATCAGCGGCAGAAATCCCAAACTCAGCTCCATCTTCTACAGCAGGGTGCACAGAGCCGGGAAGAGAAGAAGAATCTGAGGAATCTTCCCTTTCCATCTTATGAACGGCCCCTTAAAGAGATATTCTTAGACATTTAGCGCCTAGGATAAATTCCTAACAGATGTGGCTCTCACCTCCGGGACCAATAACAGATCCATCACTTGTTAACACTTTCTTAGCAGTTCATGAACGTTTACACGGGATAGAAGGAAGTTTGCACCATTTTAGTAAACCAGAGCGGGGCGGAATAGAGGATGACAAAGGCTTCGGCCTAGAATAACAAGCACAGAGTTTCTATTGTGTGAGATTACAATGCACACGAGAGCCGGCGACACGGGAACTGGTCAGGTTATCAATAGCAAAACGTACTGTATACACTATAGCAACACCCAATATACCAGGGGGGCTCATCTGGCAGATGGTGGCCCCCAGCTATCCAGACCCCGGCCTTCTTGATACTGCCTGATGACATGTGGAGACGACAGTCCTCCCCATTTTGCGCTGTCGTATCGCAGTCTCAGACATTGCTGCCTATACAGGAGTGATACAAATGTGGCCGTGCTGCCAGACAGACAATAGGGACGATGGCCGATCCCTAATATATCAGGGCCAAAGGGGACAACAGTCAAACTAACAGCCTTTCTTCCAAACATGGGCACAAGGTTGGCAGAGGGAGTTCTATGGCGGTATTATTCATTATTATAGGGGGCACTAGTGAGCACCGGAGAGCTGGACGGCTTATACGCCGCCATCTTTATGCACTGAGTACATAGTCTCTCATCCAGGCTGCCGGTAACCTGTGAGATTGGATACAGCGTGAGCTCGGATACATGTACGGAGGAATGTCAGATCATTTACATAACTATTCCACGCATCTGGAGAACAAGCCGGGCGAGAGCACAGGGCCGGGGCGATGGATATAATGGAGTCTGTTACTGGAGGGGAGGATAGAAGAGGTAGAGATGTACAAAGCAGGTTCTTACTCTGTGACATCTACTAACTGTATATACTACCGTATATTATAGGAATATTCTAGAATGATTAGATACTTAGATACAGCAAATTCCCCTCCAACAGTCGAGAGAATTACAGTTAATGGGGTTTTCTGAAGAAACCCTTTAAGGCTAGGATCATATACTTTGGACACAGCTGAATGTCGGTCGGGGAATTCAAGAGGGTGTTTTTCTGGGTGGTTTTTTTTGCAAGGGCACACCAGCTGATAGGGGTATTAAAGGGGTTTAGACATTAAAGTGTCCTGTTAAGGACACTTATCCTCTACTAGCCTCTGCCCGCGACTTCATCTGCATGTTGTTGGCGTTGATGATCCGCCTATATTCAGCAAATTGCTGCTGTCGATGGTTTGCCTGCTCTGGCGTTTCGGCAGCTCTTTAGCTGTCCTGCTGCTAAACTTGTTCCTCACGCCGTGCCCGTGATTGTTCCGGCATCTCAGCAGCTCGCTGGGAGACAATATAACGAGTGTGTTGTTGGCGTTGATGATCCCCATCGGCTCCCCTTGAGGAGAACTCTGTGACTTCTGGCTTCCTTCATAGCTCTTGTTGTTTTAGAATTTTGCGACAAATTAGATTTTCTTTTTCCCGGCATGTTTAAATGTAGCAAACTGACAATGTGGATTAAAGGGGTTTTCTCATCCAATGTGTCAGCACTGCCTGGAGCGGATCAGATAATATGCAAATGCATGTACACAATGGACTGAGGTTTAGTGTGTGTTTACACAGAAAGAGAACAGACCTGTCTTTCTCAGAAGCTGAGATAAGAGCAGTGTAATATAGTATGTGAATATAAATTCATAACAGTCGTGAAGCCATGTCATTTACCGGGATAAAAAGTAGCCGATGGGTTACAATCTATCTATGTGCCAAATTTCATCCAAATCCGCTCAGCCGTTTTTGCGTGATTGAGGAACAAACATCCAAACTTTCACATGTATAATATTAGTAGGATAGGATAGGATTAACAGAACAGGATAATAGTCCAATCACTGGAGGCCCGATCTATGGGGCTGCCGGGACTGTAAACTCCCACAGTCCCATAGAAGTGAAGGTAGCGCCGGTCACACAAGGACATGGGCGCCCCATTCACAAGACTTCTGATCACTGGGCGATCCGGCGATCACAGGACATAAAGTTCTAGAGATGAGCGAACACACTTCGGAACAGCCGTCCTGAAAACCACACTCCCATGGAAATGAATGGAAGCGGTCGGCTACGTCCATTCATTTCTATGGGAGCGTGCTATTCGGTACGGCTGTTTCGAATAGTGTTTGCTAGAGATGAGCGAACACTGTTCGGATCAGCCGATCAGAACAGCACGCTCCCATAGAAATGAATGGAAGCACCTGTGACGCCGGCCGGCCGCCGGTAAAGTCAGCGTCACAGGTGCTTCCATTCATTTCTATGGGAGCGTGCTGTTCGGATCGGCTGATCCGAACAGTGTTCGCTCATCTCTAGTGTTTGCTCATCTCTAGACATAACCCCTTTAAGGTCACTGAGTGACGACAAGTGACATGACTAGAGGAAACCATCATGGAGCGACTCCGGACATGGACACGTAACACCTATAGGATGTAAGACTAAGTATATTTGAGAAACATTGGGTTTTCTGTAGTCATCCTTTAGCGGGTGCACCCCATTTTCACCCAAAGGGATTTCCCAGTTGTTATCGATGGCCTTAGATTGGACCAATGGGAAACCCAGTGATCAGCCGTTCGATAGGGCCTTGGGTGTATAACATGTCCCTATCACACTGCACCAACCTTAGTAGACTACCATTTCACGTTATACTGCCATATAACAAAAGGTTATGGTGTCAGTCATGAGAATGGGACCCTGAGGAAAGGTCTGGCATATACACACAAGACATACGTGTAACCCAACCATGGCATGCAGCACCATGTTGTCCGATAAAATACCAGTTCACATCCAAGTTTCACAGAAATCCGACGGACTCCATTACAGATAGTGAGGCCCATGGGCACTACGGGTAAGGCTAAGGCCACAATCACCCTACGACTAATTCATTCAAGTGAAAGGAATCACCCTGTAACCCCAAGGGAGCTACGGCCTGGACTTCTAGTCACAAAACAGGTAAAACATTGCTTAAATTTTTTGGCGATGGTCACATCATCCTTGGGTTGCAATGTGACACTATTGACTAACATGAGGAGTCGCATGGCGGCACAATGATCTCTGGTTGTGCGGCCTAAGCTTTCATGTAGCCCTAGTCTTAATGTCACGTCAGGGCTTCAATTACTTTCGTAGTTCTGCTCCTATCACCGAAATAACCTGCACAGATGTGAACAGCGCCTTAACATAACCCCGACTGATACAACATGTCTGATGGGGCGACATTTTAAGGGCAGGTTCACACTTTCTCTCTGATGTCAGAGTGGGGTTTGTTGCTGCCCTTTACTATATTTCATAAAAAAAGCATCCGTGTGATCTTTTATCCCCAACCCTAAGGAGGATGGACATGCCCAAATGACCACTAGCCCCAGCGGTGAGGCCTGCCTATACGGCACAAGACCACCGAGGCCGGCCAAGGATCACGTGCACAGATATGGAAAGTCAGGACAGAAGGATAAGTCCGTGAGACCCTTGGAGGAGGGGTGATGGGTATTAATAGGGGTGTATATGTTAATACCTTAAAAATGAGGAGTGGAGTGTAATAAAGTACTGTAAAATCATGTACAAAGATCCCCCCCACCCAAAATAACCCAGCAGCCCCCTAGTGCATTGTGTATGAGCAGATCCTTCTTACTCCGGGCCTGTCAGGTCAGGAAGCTCAGTCCTGTGCACCAGATAATAGCTGGAAATTCTCGCCCGTCCACTCACTGGAATGCCGGTTATCTTTGGAAACATCATTAGCTGACTCGGCATTAGCCACTGAGCCGGCCTGTAACCCTAGACGTGCCAGCTTACAGGGGGAATATCCCAACCTACTGCCAAAAGTAGTGCGATGGAGAGGAGACAGGAAAGACAGGACGCTGCCGAGATTCTGCATCTCACTCCAAGCAAACATTTACTAAAAGCAACGCTGTATACTCTGTAAAAGCAACGCTGTATACTCTGACATGGAGCAAACAATGGTGGGAGGGGGCGCCCGGCTATGGGGTATATTGCCCTGACTGTATAGAGGGAGGGGGCGCCCGGCTATGGGGTATATTGCCCTGACTGTATAGAGGGAGGGGGCACCCGGCTATGGGGTATATTGCCCTGACTGTATAGAGGGAGGGGGCGCCCGGCTATGGGGTATATTGCCCTGACTGTATAGAGGGAGGGGGCACCCGGCTATGGGGTATATTGCCCTGACTGTATAGAGGGAGGGGGCGCCCGGCTATGGGGTATATTGCCCTGACTGTATAGAGGGAGGGGGCGCCCGGCTATGGGGTATATTGTCCTGACTGTATAGAGGGAGGGGGCGTCTGGCTATGGGGTATATTGTCCTGACTGTATAGGGGAGGGGGCACCCAGCTATAGGGTGTAGTATCCAGACTGTATAGAGGGGGAAGGGGGCGCCTGGCTATGGAGTATATTGTCCAGAATGTACAGGGGGAGGGGGCGCCCGGCTATAGGGTATAGTATCCGGACTGTATAGAGGGAGGGGGCGCCTGGCTATGAGGGTATAGTAACCTGACTATGTAGTTTATAACCGAGTAGCAACAAAATCTGCAACTAAAAAAAGGGGCAACACGGTGGCTCAGAACTGTAGCCTTGCAGCGCTGGAGTCCTGGGTTCGAATCCCGCCAGGAAAAACATCTGCAAGTAGTTTGTATGTTCTCCCCATGTTTGCGTGGATTTCCTCCCATTCTACAAAGACATACCAATAGGAAAAAAAAGTGATAACACACAGATGTGTATACTGAGGCTATAGAAACAAATGGATCATTGTGCTAGGTCGGGTCCATTCTGGCATCTACCAGATACATTTGTGGGCCCTTTAAATAATGAAAGACTTTCTGCCTACCGTCACCACTAGAGGGAGCTTATGAGCTCAATAGTAAACCAGTATACAGTAAGCGCCCCCTGGTGATGATTGAAGGCGGACAATTTTTTATCACCACCCTGTGCAAGGACTGAGGTGTTCTCAGTCAGAAAATACAAAGCCTTTTAACCCTTTCATCCTCCTCTCCATAATACAAAGGGCTTAGTAGAAAGAGTATTAATAAAACAGAGACAATAAAACAATAATGGTCCTTGTCAATGACCTGTCAGCGAATTCCCCGTGAACCCCGCAGTCCAATAAATACAAGGGCACGGGATAATACCGTCCAAACACTGCCAGCAAAGCAAATGCATCCCCGCTCAGAACAGTTCCTGCATTCTGGGGCTGGAAAGCAGAAGCCCGGGCGCTCGCAGCTTGTGCAAGAGACAATTTGTCATTCACGGAGAAGTCTGCGGACAAACAGGTTTTGTTCAGTGACGAAACAGTATCAACTGGAAACCAGAAGTCAGACTCATGATCCAATGTTTACAACCCACACAAGATTAAAGGGACACTCCATCTATTGCTCCCTGTTATCAGTCATATCAGGAAAATCCTACACTGAGGAACAGAGCTGAAGTACGGCTCCGCAGAATATCCATTAATATTGTCTGCAAGGTGGATGCTATGTGATTTACAAGAAGTCTACCACCTCCTCCAAGAACACTCAGCTCTTACCACCATGTTACAGAGCACATAACCCAAGTCTCACACTAGCGTTGCATTTTTGTTGTTCAGGTCCGTCTGGGGACCCTAACAGAGAGGCGGACTGCTCAAACAGCAGTGACACACGGAGCCCGGAGAACCCCACTGACTATAATGGGATCCGTCAGGTGTCTGTTGTTCTAAATTGAAACCAGCAAACTGTGAAGTTATGTGCTTCCCCCTGGAGCACTAACTGTCTCTTGTGCACACCGTTATAGGAATTTAATAAATGTCAACACTGTATAACAGAAATCTGCTGTGCAAGTGGCACATTTTTGGCATATTTGCACCAACGATAGACCGCTCTGTTATTTTTCAGGCCTGCTTGACACTTTTTACGACTCCAGGCGGAGCAGGGTTGACATAAACATTTACTATAATTCACACCCACGAAAAATAGGCTTCTAGTTAGCACAGATTTTACACAGGGCCCTGCAGAGGCACGTCAGAGGTCTCTTAGTTCTAGCGCATCCTGCACCAACAAAGGAAGAGACTGAGATTGGAGTAAGAAACAGAAGTCTTAATAAACACCTCCAAGGGTTTCCTATATCAAAATTACAATCTGTGGGAGTCAGGACGAGGACACCTGTCAAAGGGCAGCGGATGTCATACAAGGACAGCTCAAGTCTGGGGGCTCTTACATGGTGGTCCTAAGTAGGTCATCTTCTATGATGTCCATATGACAGCGTGGTCTGGTCCTTCCAGTCCATTGTCATCTCCTGGCAGAAGTCACCGCCACTCGTGACCTCAGTGAAGGGTACGTGATGTTACTACCTGTGACCTCCCAGGGTCTCTTCATGAGGCTGGAGAGCAGTTTCAATTTGAGAAGACACTGGAGTAGCAGGATCGGACCGTGCTGGGAGGACTCCGCAGCACTGGGAGCACTCCACTCCGCAGCACTGGGAGCACTCCACTCCGCAGCACTGGGAGCACTCCACTCCGCAGCACTCCACTCCGCAGCACTGGGAGCACTCCACTCCGCATCACTCCACTCCGCAGCACTGGGAGCACTCCACTCCGCAGCACTGGGAGCACTCCACTCCGCAGCACTGGGAGCACTCCACTCCGCAGCACTGGGAGCACTCCACTCCGCAGCACTGGGAGCACTCCACTCCGCAGCACTCCACTCCGCAGCACTCCACTCCGCAGCACTCCACTCCGCAGCACTCCACTCCGCAGCACTCCACTCCGCAGCACTCCACTCCGCAGCACTCCACTCCGCAGCACTCCACTTCGCAGCACTGGGAGCACTCCACTCCGCAGCACTGGGAGCACTCCACTCCGCAGCACTGGGAGCACTCCACTCCGCAGCACTGGGAGCACTCCACTCCGCAGCACTGGGAGCACTCCACTCCGCAGCACTGGGAGCACTCCACTCCGCAGCACTCCACTCCGCAGCACTGGGAGCACTCCACTCCGCATCACTCCACTCCACAGCACTGGGAGCACTCCACTCCGCAGCACTGGGAGCACTCCACTCCGCAGCACTGGGAGCACTCCACTCCGCAGCACTGGGAGCACTCCACTCCGCAGCACTGGGAGCACTCCACTCCGCAGCACTGGGAGCACTCCACTCCGCAGCACTGGGAGCACTCCACTCCGCAGCACTCCACTCCGCAGCACTGGGAGCACTCCACTCCGCAGCACTGGGAGCACTCCACTCCGCAGCACTGGGAGCACTCCACTCCGCAGCACTGGGAGCACTCCACTCCGCAGCACTCCACTCCGCAGCACTGGGAGCACTCCACTCCGCAGCACTGGGAGCACTCCACTCCGCAGCACTGGGAGCACTCCACTCCGCAGCACTGGGAGCACTCCACTCCGCAGCACTGGGAGCACTCCACTCCGCAGCACTGGGAGCACTCCACTCCGCAGCACTGGGAGCACTCCACTCCGCAGCACTGGGAGCACTCCACTCCGCAGCACTGGGAGCACTCCACTCCGCAGCACTCCACTCCGCAGCACTGGGAGCACTCCACTCCGCATCACTCCACTCCACAGCACTGGGAGCACTCCCCTCCGCAGCACTGGGAGCACTCCACTCCGCAGCACTGGGAGCACTCCACTCCGCAGCACTGGGAGCACTCCACTCCGCAGCACTGGGAGCACTCCACTCCGCAGCACTGGGAGCACTCCACTCCGCAGCACTGGGAGCACTCCACTCCGCAGCACTGGGAGCACTCCACTCCGCAGCACTGGGAGCACTCCACTCCGCAGCACTGGGAGCACTCCGCAGCACCAGGGACAGGCGAATATGGTCTATTTAAAATATAATAGGTTTCCCTGGACAACCTCTTCAATCCCTTTAATGCACATGTAGTATTAATATAGATATTTCATTGACCGGTTGCACTTATGATAAGAACCCTGTATACGGAAGATAAGTGTAATAAATATATCATCAGGCCTCCAAACACATGGCAAATTACCAGGAGCCGCCCACATATACACACCCAGCATTCAGTAGTGCATTACACACCCCTATTACCCGGCTATAGGAGTCACGTGGCGGATACAGCGTACGGCATTCTCATATACATTCTCCTGCAGTGAATAGCACTGTATAATCTCATGAATATTAAAGACGTTGCGACATACCTGGACACATCACACACAACAAACACATCCAGACCTCACCGCACAAGTACAATAGAGCGTATAGGTGCAGGGTGTATAGTATATACATAATGAATACGTATTAGAGGTGGTCACCTGAACCTGCCCTGACTCACACAAGCCCTGTCATTATACAACCCCGCAGTGTTGTGTACACACTCCACATCAGGCGCATCACTAAATACCTTCCCCAATGTGAAAAAGGGATGGCCATGGTAAAATTAGGGAATGTGACAACACGTAGACCTCACGAGCCAACGGCAAGTGTCACGGTGCCTGCAAAAACGGAACGTCAGAGCCTGCAAAGACAAAAACTCACATTTATCCTATACAATTCCCTGACGCTGCGGCCTGCGTTACTAAGCAGCGAGTCAAACATACCTGTACTAAGAAACCTATTACATAAGAGGAATCCACCGGGGGATGTGGAAGATGGGACAGTCTCTGAGGACGATGTGCGGGGGGTGCAGATTGTATTTCACCATTCATAGGGTTTTCCCATACGTAAAATGGAACGAGCGCCGTCTAGAATGGTAAAGCCCTAAGGGGCGAAAAAATATTCCAAACAAGATAACATGGGGGGGGGGGGGAAGCCCTATCTTTGTCTGGCTTGACAGATACAATACAAATCTATGGGGTCTTTTTTTAACATTTTTTGGGCAATATATTGCTGTAATTTCAAAAAAATGATGCAAAACGCACACATGGCCAGAAAACGGATGAAAAATGAGCGATCCATGGTCAAAGTGGGTGCAAAAAACAGACGCGCGTTTTCATAGATATCGAACATATTCCATAGATATTAAAAAAACGGAGGTCACATGGCCAATTATGATGTTTGGCCCCATGTAGCGATCCAAAGCTAGAGAACGAAGCAGAAAGAAAAAGTCAGGGCGGATTCCCACCAGCGCCCGGTCTCCTGTCCAGTTTCTCGGGCAGAAGACTGAAAACCAGAAGCGGAGACCGGGCGCAGGTGTGAACCCGCCCTCAGCTTTTTTCCTCTGCAGTTTTTCTTCCCTTAATCGCTCACATTTCTGTAGGTAAAACGGATTTTTTCGGATGGGATTAGCCGCCATCTCATTCATTTTGCAAATAC
Source organism: Leptodactylus fuscus (assembly GCF_031893055.1). Classification (NCBI taxonomy): domain Eukaryota; kingdom Metazoa; phylum Chordata; class Amphibia; order Anura; family Leptodactylidae; genus Leptodactylus; species Leptodactylus fuscus. The sequence goes on along the minus strand of NC_134273.1, from coordinate 13,608,579 downwards.
TGTAAACCGCAGCGTTCTATTCTGCCGCGTTTGCACAAGTTGGGCCATTTTTCGCGGCCACGTGGCTTCCGAGGAGCGATCGTTTCTACGGATCCCTCATAGATTTGAGGAATTTGTGAAAATGGGTAAAAATAGGAGGTTACTTATATTTTTGGACGGTCCTCATGCACGGAGGAGGGGGAGGGGGGTCATCATTCCCTCTACACCGGACGCTATTGGGGCGCACAATCCGACCCATCTATTAACTACAACCCCCATCATCTCCAGGCAGACAAGGCTGAGTGTTGTAGTTCTCCAGACGTTACAGTTCCCCAGTAAACCATTGACCTAGGAACATAAAATACTACAAGAATCCGCCACGGACGCTTATACGAAAGAGACGTACTGCACCGCCACTAATCGGACGCGTTTAATAACTTTTATGGTTCGATAATTCTCCTTGTAATGGGCAAAGTGAGGAAAAGACGCGAAAAACTAGAAGTATTATATAAAGAAGCAACAAAAGTCCATGTAATAGAGTAGAGGCTGCGGTAACGTATAGACACGGCACATACAGAGTCTATAGGGGACTGTGAGCGACTACACAGTGACAACACACAAGCACACACCCCGGTGTCACACACAGGTCACCACCCCAGGGGGCAATCAGTCAGCAGCTCACTGCGCCCCCTCAGCTACGGTGGTCGCCCCCCTTACACACTCAGCCCCCCGCTCCGAGCTTTACCTGAGTCCTGGGCAGTGAGGCCGCCATGCTGCTTCCGGCCCGATCCGCCCATCATGCGATCAACCCAGAGACGGAGCAAGAGATGGGCGGGGACAGCTGTCAGTCACAGCGAGGGGCCGGGCTTAGCGCGGGAGGAGGGAGGGGCTACGGGCAAAGTCAAGATCGAAGATGGGCGGGGTCAGCCGCGAGTCTGAGAAAAGGGCGGGATAGAGGTGGGCGGGGCCACTGGGAATGTGGGAAGGGCGGGAGAAGGAAACCTGAGGTGAACTTGAGTGCGCGCAGTTGTAGCCTGGTCGCTCCGTCACGCGGAGGGATGTCGCACTGAAGTCGCATGTTTTAGTTTTTTTTATTAGGGCTACGCGACGTCTTGTGCTCAGTAAGGGGTCAGTGGAGTGACCTTCATGTTCTTAGGTCATTGTGGGTCAATGTAACTGATACTGGTCAGTCAGGGTGACCTAAAGTGGCGCTCTAACCTTAGGGTACACTGCAATGTCCTGCGACCTGTCTGTGACTCAGGTTAGGGTTACACGGTGACATTGGCCTCCACTGTCACATGACCAAAAATTGCCGTGTCGCACTGCGACACCTTTACTAATGTTATCGAATGGAGCTGCATTGTGACTAGTATTCGTCGAATACCTCGCCGGCATAGGAATGCGTGTCATCGGCCGAACACCAAGGGGTTAAACGCCTTGAAGATTCGATGCGTTTAACCCCTCGGTGTTCGGCCGATGATACGCATTCCTCTGCCGGCGAGGTATTCGACCAATACTATTCGCTCAACGCGAATTGTAACCCCTCGTGTGCTGATACTGCGAGTCAAACGCTGCTCAGTATTATGGTGACGATGCCGTAGCAAATTAGTGGCTGCAATGGCGATTCCATGCACTAACGGTAGTAAAGGAGTCACCGTGATGGGAATCGTGGCCAAAGTCACCGTATAACCCTAGGACCCCTCCAATGGGGTCCGGTGCTCCATTCCCATTATCCTAGAACAGGTCCTATTGTGATCCAAGACATCAGAATCGAACCCCCATTTAAGTCAATGGAGGACAGAGGCCATTCGGATGTCCCCCTTTGGCATCCACCTCGGTCCTGTGCTTGTAGCCTTTAGGGTCAGGCACACGATCGCTGTATCGCCCTGTGACCTTCCATAATGTAAGGTAATAGAGTCACACCGCAATCCCCACAGTACAGCAACAGCGACTTCTAGTCACAAAAAAAGCCACTACTGGATTTTTTTACGACTATAAATCATAGTCGCAGCTCCATCGGGTGTGACTATTTACTTACTTTAGTAAGTAGTCGTGGGTGACAGCGATGTCGTGTCATCAGAGTCACAGCCAAAGTTTCTCTAGACTCTGACTTGTTGCATGCAAGTTCACCATTGGATGCGGCTTATAATGAAGTCTAAGTTTTAAAAAAAAAACTACAGGCAACCAAAAACCAACAGGTTTGGATTTTTTGTGACTTTTGTCGCAGTCACATGATGCTGTGATGTGACAACTTAGAGATACAGTGACATTTTTACGTGCAATGCTAATGCAATTTAAGGGCACCTGTCAGGGCGATTTGGGACACTAAACCACCCACAGGTCCTTATGGAGCAGGGGTTTAGTGAACCAAAAAGGTCTGTTAGAATCCACAACCATATTAAAGGGAGTCTGTCAGCAAGAAAATCAGTATCTGACTAATGACAGTATCTTGTAGGATGGCTTCTACACTTTCCAAAGATGTCTTTCTCATTTTGCATTGCAGCTCCTTTTTTTTAATGAAAATCAGTGTTTCATTAGGTGCTTTAGGGGCGTGTCCTCTTCTGCTAGGTCTTAAAGAGAACCTTTCACCGATTTGGGCACAGGCAGTTCTATATACTGCTGGAAAGCCGACAGTGCGCTGATTTCAGCGCACTGTGGGCTTTCCCGATCTGTGCCCCAGGTAAAGCGCTATTGGTCCCGCTACCGTAGCGCTTTACAATCAGAAGGGCATTTCTGACAGTCTGTCAGGTACGTCCTTCTCTACAGCAGCACCTATAGTGCTGTACAGTGTGAGCGGGGAGGAACGCCCCCTCCCTCTGCTCACAGTGCTCGTCCATAGACAAGTATTATTAGGAGGGGAGGGGGCGTTCCTCCCCGCTCCACAGTACAGCGTGATAGGCGCTGCTGTGGAGAAGGACGTTCCTGACTGACTGTCAGGAACGCTCTTCTGACTGTAAAGAGCTACGGTACCGGGACAGATATCTCTTCACCCGGGGCACAGATCGGGAAAGCAGACAGTGCGCTGAATTCAGCACACTGGCAGCTTTTCAGCAGTATATAGAACTGCCTGTGCCCAAATCGGTGAAAGGTCCTTTTTAACTTTCTGCTCTGGATGACCGTCCCTAACTACCATCCAGCTCCTCCCCCACATTGCATGAGTGACATCTCCCACTTTGTACTTAGGGGTAGTTGTCTAGAGCATAATGGTTGCAAGAAATCAAAACCCTGTGGATTTTTAGTGACCTTTCACTGTCCTTGCTGCAACTAGAGGGTTTTTACACACCCACATTCACTTTTATTACTTGCCATGTAACACTGTGATCTTATGGAGCATCACACAGAGTAAACGCGCGTGTATATTTGCAAAATACACATGTAAAAATAAGACTCCCATTGACTTCAATGACATTTTACAGGTGTATTTTTACACGTGTAAAAAATATCATTGAAGTCAAGGGGAGTCTTATTTTTACATGTGTATTTCGCAAAAATACACGCGCGTTTACTCTGTGTGAAGGCTCTTATAGAATAGTTTGTGGGGTGCCACCAGGGCCAACAGAAATATGATCATTTATGCCATTTTATCTACACCAGGTATGAGCTGGCATAGATGTCAGAGCTGGCATAGATGTCAGTGCCGGCGCACGGCCTGGTGTAGGGCGCACCTCCTCATAAATGAGGTACACCCACCACCAGTGCAGTGAATATGAGGACTGATGCTGAAAATCACAACCTTCATAAATCTCTCCTAACGTCTCTGTTGACATCTGTGTCTGTATCTTTGTTGCAGATATCAAAGAATAGTGGTGAAAGCTGCTGACAAGCGCCACGGTGGAGCCTGACCACCCGATTATATGTCAGCAACGTCCATTATATGGCCCTGGTGTCTGGCATTCAATGGAACCAGCACTGTAGTAAGGAATTCACTGAAGTAAGACACTGTTATACAGTTTGATAGAAGTGTTTATTTGTATAAATTGGTTGCACACAGCATATCATGAATAAATGTCTCATTTTTACTGCTAAGAGCACTTGCACACAGGCAGATGTTTTCGCCGTGCTCCTGTTCTGTAGTGTTCATGAGCCCCTGTGGTTATTTTGAGAACAATTTACATAAAATGAAGATGAAGACGCTGCACCACATGACTGACTTGATATCGGTCACTAAGACAAAACAGTTGGTCAATCTAATAACAATCTAATATCGATGGCCTATCCTAAGGATCAATATAAAATTCCTGGTATAACAGTCCTAAGAGGAAGTATTACATTCCCAGCTGGATTTCTCCTGGCTGTGTTAAAAAATAACCATATATTTACTGAATTATCATCACGCTAAAATTGGGGTGTGGCAACCATCTTGTCTTCCACCTGGGTCTGAACTGGAAGTCCTGGCAGCGTATTAGGGCAAACAACGTGCAAGGATTGTGATGGCTACGTACAGACTATCTGCAAGAACAAATCTTGTTTATTCTTTTTATCTTATTTAATATAAGAGGTCTACTACATACAGTGCACAAGAGATTAACAAGCCCAAACTCCTGTCATTGGAAACCAATGTCATACTGAATAAAAACCCACTGACTTCAGCTTTACAGCAATTTGGAAGGAGAATCTAAAGTACAAACCTTGTGAGACCATTGGTAATGATTGTGCTTGAGGAACAATGCCTTGTAAAACCCAATCTGGTTTATGCTGTGTTCACATTTCGATTGGGATTTCCATTTTTATGTTCTATTACAGGAACAGCACGGGACGGATCTGTCATATGACAATCACAAACGGATTTTAATGGATCCCATTGACTATAATGGGAAGAATATTCTGTGATATAAGTTTTTCATGTATCTATCTATCTATCTATCTCCTATCTATCTATCTATCTATCTATCTATCTATCTATCTATCGTCTGGGACTTCCTCTTCTGTAGAGATCACTTTTATCACTGTCATTATCTGCACATTAAGGATTAAAGTGAGGTAACACCTCTATATATATAAGGCAGGATTCATTGTTCCCAATGGGTGACAGTGACAGCTCACCTGTTTCCCCTCCCTGCGCATTTATTTATTTAGTTTACTTGTATTGCGCAAAAATATTCCACAGCGCTGTACAGACATTGTCATTCACTGTCCCATATAGGGCTCACAATCTACATTCCCTATCAGTCTGTCTGTGGAGTGTTCACATTCCAAACTGTGCGTGTGCACATTCCCTATAGGTGACGGTCACAGCTCACCTGTTTCTCCTTCCTGCACATTCCCTATAGGTGACGGTCACAGCTCACCTGTTTCTCCTTCCTGTACATTCCCTATAGGTGACGGTCACAGCTCACCTGTTTCCCCTCCCTGATAGTATCTGCACACACTGACCTAATCACAGGTCCCAGAACATTCTCACAACACTCTCCCATAGAAGTCAAAGGGGATAATTTATTAAGCCTTAACCAGTCCCCAACTGGCACAGAGCACACCTAAATTATTAAGAGGCTGCGCTCCTATGAGCCAGAACTGAAATCTATGCCAGTCAGTTCTCTGTTGCTTGTCATACTCTCCAGCCCACTCTGGAAAGAATGTGCAGTAAAATACAATTTAGTTATTTTTTGATGAGTATTCACAGGAGAGTACTGAGTATCAGACATGTCAGGAGCGGTGTATCCTGTATGACTGTGTATCCTGTGTTTACCACTATTGGGGGCTTATATAGAATCTTATACTAAAGATAATATCTGCACAACAGTTTTTTTTAATGTTGCAACTACACATTGCATAGTGTGCACCATTGTTTCTCAACATCCCTAAGCAAAGTTTCTCCTGCTGAAATACATTGGGGGAGATTTATCATATCTTGTATGCCAATTTTTTGGCTTACAATGCATGATAACGTTGCAGTGCTTTGCGCAAGTCAAGATTTGGTGCAAAACGTTGTGGATTTTTCTTGTTTTTCGCTGCCCTTGTCACTTTTTTGTAAGAGGCTCGGTGTGGTCAGTGCCACCAAGGTAGAATGAGGATAATTTATACCAGTTTACTAGCGTAAATGACGCCTGAAGTATACGCCAGCTCACGGACAGCGGAGGTTGTGCTCTGAGTATGATAACACAATAGCTTGAACCGTGTAAGCAGGTATTATGGTATAACTGCAACTTTATCTGTAAATTTGAGGAGACCTTTTTGCTGAAGTTGCATCTTTTGTGCATTTTGCTACACCTGGGAGCCAGCCATGACAGTCTATGTATGAGAGATCTGACTTCACAGAGGAACAGGTGAAAGGATTCCGTGTCTATACAATTGGTGTAATACAAGTGCACTGTCATTCTGATATAACTGGCATAAAGTTATTATATGTGTGAAAGCTGGCATCGGGGGGGGGGGGGGAGGCGGATGACTTGTCATGCAACATATTTCCTTGTTATAGTTGCATTATATTTACCTTTGAGATATACTGTAAGCCTAGCAATGTTGTGCTACCTCTACAACTATGTCAGTCTCTACTTATGTCCCATACATGTTCAGGTAGCTCACACAAAATCGTTTTGTCTATCGTGTAGAACAGTGTCACAAGATCCATGTTGGCCGCCATAGGTGATTAAAGAGAAGTTGGTTGCGTCTGGGATATTGTTCTGTTCACAGCTCATCTTTAGGATGTGGAGGCTGAGGTAGCTGCGTCTGCTCCGGAGCCTGGTCTAATCCATATTGTTTTTGTAATTTTTTCCGTAGCTTTGTCTTCCTTTCTTTTTCTTGTCTTTCCAGCTCATCCAGTCTTGCAAATTCTTCCTCTAACTTTTTCCATCTTTGTTTCTTTTCATCCTTTGCATCCCTTTCCTCATCTTGCATCTTTTTTATTTTTGCTTCTGGTTCCTAATGAAGATGACAATGAAAAAAAAATCATGAGATCTGTTGGTCACTGGGAGGCTAGGAGGAGTTTGTATGTTCTCCTCATATTTGAGTCGATGTCTTCCTACTCTTTGCTCTTTCAGTAAGCCCCCTAGAGGTGAATGGGAGCTATGGCACAAATGTGGAAATAGCAGAGCTAAATGTGCTGTTATTTTAGTAGCCCCCATATACCAACATTAAGGATGAGCATACACAATGCGGCCACTGTGGGTAGGAGGCAACTTCGGACATAGCAAGGATGCGGTGGTGGCTGCGTCACGTGTGCCATTGCTTAACATCTGATTGGTCGTAATGTATTGTGCTATTTACTTATATCCTTTTATTTTCTTACCCTGGTTTCTCCCCATGTTTCATTTCCAATCTTCTCGGCTAACTCTTCATCATTGGTAATAAGGAAGTTATCAAAAATTGTGCCAGATTTCACCTAAAAAGAAACAGCAAATAAGTAAAACAATCAGTTTTAGATACTCGTTTAGCAATACATGATTTCAATGAATTCCTTGTTATAATTTTATCTTGCCTATCGAGTCAGCACTCACTATGGAAGATTAAAGGGGACACATCAGGAAATGTGAGTGATTTGCCCATTCTGACGCTACTGCCCCAGTGATGTCACCATAGGCACAGTTGATGTTGCTGATAGCATCTCCTTTCCAGTGGTGGCAACACCAAGGCAATAATGTTGATCCTCACAATTTCACACCAGGGAGCTGCAGGTACTCGCGATCAATTTGTTCACACCTCTTGTAACGTCACTGACCCTATTTGTAATGTCACTACTCATCCAGATTCATTGGGTGTGTTCACATCATGTCATTTTTGGCGCTCTCAAATTTAGCAGTAGTCATGTTCAGTGGGTTGTGCTGCTGAATTAGCCTTGGAATCTGAGGGAAGATTGAGGAAGATGCATCCATCACCGCCTCCCATTAAGAACAGTGGGAGGCAGATGCCTGACATTATTTGTAGCTGATTTTGAGACAAAATTCATCTTAAAATCAGCTACAACTTCCTGTGTGTGAATGGTCTCTTACAGAGGATACATCAGACAATGTCCCTCACACTCATCAATATATCATCATCTCCCCGATGATATCAGCACCACTTCAATATCATCTGCACTTGCACCAGCAACCCTTGTCCTCAGCTTCCTGATTATGAAAGTTACCACTTTTTAGGTTTAGCAAATATATTACCAATGATGCAATGAAGAGCTCTATGTAGTGGAGATTACCCACCTGCCAGAGATCCAATCCAATAACCCCAAGACCATCATATCTATATAACGTGTCATCCGGCACATAATCAGGATTATCAAAAAAAGGCTGAACCCACTCTCCTTGATAGTTTGGATTATCTATTATTTTTGGTTTCCAAATTCCCTGTAAAACAGAATAAAATGTGGCATAAAAAGCAAGCGGTATGCAAAGAAACTTTACTCTTTATCCAAGCTTGGACTGGCCCAGAGGGAAGCAGGTAAATCCCATGGAGGACCTTTGAGCCAGGGTGGGCCCCTATTCCCCTACCCTTGGCATGATACAGTACAATACAGTTTGTATTACAGAGTCATCATACGGTATCTCAAAAACCTATTCATGCATATAATAAACTAGGTAGATTACTTAAGAAACTACTCCGTTTATTATTATATGAATGTAACGGGTGGCTGAGATGACATCTAGGTACAGAGGCATGCCAACCAGTATCCTCCGTCCCTGTCAGGGGTGTAGCTATAGGGGAGGTAACGGTAGCAGTCACTACTGGATTTCCAAGGGGGCCCCAATTCTGCATAAAATATACCAATATTCTAAGTGTTACATATTCCCTGCTAATAGAGCTGTAGTGATCCAGTCTGCAGAGCCGCAAGGTGCAGCAACAGTCCAAGGCAAGGCCTAGGCAGCCAGTTATTACTGTAAATATGTGTATTGATGCAGTTTAAGGAATTTGCAAATGGTTACCCAGAATTAATTTTACCAGTGGGCCCTGGGCATTGCACTCTGACACAAGTCTCGTCATACACTCTTTTGTCATCACTTTTCGAAGTTAAGCAATGAGAACAGTTGTAAGTTTCAGTGCAAATATACCACGCACTTGTAACCCCATTCGTAGTTTTAGACATATTTATGAATCCGTTGCACAGGCCTTCATAAATATGGACGGTTTCTAGAAGCTACAAAATTCTGGCTCACCAGGGGACAAATATTTAATGTAAAGATAGAGACCATTTTTTGGCGCAAAACATATAGACAAAATATGTAGACAAAAATCTTCACTTGCAGGCTGTAAGGGAACAAATATTTGGCGCATGCATCCAAAAAGACCCTACAATTTTTGGCATAATGTAAGCAGACAGAGGATTTTTGGCATAATGTAAGCAGAGGATTTTTGGTCGCACAAAGTAAATTGTCATAAATTCTTTACACCATTTTAAACTCTGTCTACGTTGTACAGGAAGTCTGCGCTATATTCTGTGTGCGACCTGGATTGATAAATGTGCCCTGATGTATCCAAATACTCATGCGTGAGACATCGTGAGACATCTGTGTTACTCAGACAGATGCATTGCAGAAAATCCTCAGATTCAACATCATATTATCTAATGTTTAATAATATTACAAGTTCTATTATTACCCATTACCTTGTAGTTTGGATTTGGAATCATGGCAGGTTCCCACTCCCCATCCATACTAGAGTCCCAATCACGAGGCTGCTTTGACTCTGGATCTGGAATAAACTCTGTCTCTTCCCAGTCCTACAAAATATGATATGCTATCTAAATATAGGGCAATCCATGGAAAAAATAATAAATAACTGATTAATATAGATTATTCCTGAAACTTTTATAGATCGCCACCACATCAAGTCGCATCTTCGTCCAGTGTTACCCTTATAGTATTGAAATAAATAAGTGTGCCTAAGGATTTCCCTTGTCTCCTTACGTCTGGCCTTAGCTCATTGGGGTCTTCAATTCGGACTCTGTCGTCCCAGTCTTCTGGCTTTGTGGCATTTTCATCTTTGATTTTCCGTGGTAGTAAGAAGTCCCAGTCGTCCTCCAGGGTCCCGTTTGCTACCAGCTCATTGTCAATCTTCACTGCGTATGTGTTGTTTGGTCGGATAATCAGAGTGTACAAGTGTGTGAGCTCATCATGCTGGTAAGACATAAGGACACACCGTCATGAAGATTCATAAGGTTCCTGAAATGTGTCTCTGTGTACAGCTTAGGTATAACAATACTATTCAATACAACAAATCCCCTTATACCAGCCCAACTGCAGATGACACAACAGCACCTGCAGTTATAAGGGAATCTTTCAGCATAACCTTAAGACAGGAGTCTTAGACTTTAGGAGTTGTCTAGGATCTGAAGATAGTGAAATGAATAGAAGCGGGGCTGTAGTTCCCAGCCGCCATGACTGCAGTGTACAGAGCACTTTATACAGCAGAGAAGAGATGCTTTCGGCCGTATACTTTATGTACAGCTTATGCTGTACCGCATCAGCTGATCGGTGTGGGGTCCAGGTGTCACTTATCTAGTGGATAGGTCATCAGTATCAATATTCTTTAGATCCTGGACAAACCCTTTAAAGATGCAAATGTATTGAACGTTTTGTAATATCTGATTAATCTGGTGCCACCACTGCAGACTCCCCTCATCCCCCCCCCCCATGATAAACCCCTATTACCTTGCATGTCATGTTTCTGTTTATCAGATGATATTTCTCCTTATAACTAAATATAACATGGACTTTTTCGTGGATGGTCCCACATATATCAGGCCCTGGGGAAAAAAAAGTGTTATTGGTTTTTTTAATATATATATATATATATATATATATATATATATATATATATATATATACATTATGTATGTGTTCATTGGTGTGTATAGAATATGATGCAAATTAAAAAAAAATTGCTGTCGGTCTTGTATCCTTATTTTTAGGACGGAGCAATTGAGCAGATACACGATGGAAGGGCTCCAAACGCAGACTTACGGATGGTTTTAAAAACCCATTTAAATCAATGGGATTTTTAAACAACCTATTCTAATCAGTTCTAATAAAGTATGCATGATTCGTGCGGGCAGCGCATGGCCAGTACACGGACCCCATTATAGTCTATGGGGTCCGTGTGCTTTTACAGCACAGCGCTTGCAATTGCGTTTGTATTTCGTTCGGGGGGGTCTCCATGCGGACTCTCCCCGGACGGAATACAAAAGCAGATGTGAACAGGGCATTAGATGGATCAGAGAAACTGGTTAGGTGTGGAGACACAAACACAGGTGTGAACCCAGCATTATATAGGTTTTTGTTTTGTTTTTTAACATTGAGGTCTATGGAAGGCAGACACAAATGGATTACCAACTAATATGTTTGTACCAGATTTACAATCAGTTTTTCCCTCTTTCCATTCTTCTCTGCGCATGCACAAAATGAAGACAAAGGGGGAAAATATCACATCCGTCAAAAATGGACACATTTTTGATGGTTACCCATTGACGGATCTCTCCAAAAAATTGGATTATGGTATGCGCTATGTAACTGTTTGTGTCTTTTTTTTTTTGTTTGTTTTTAGATTTGCAGCGGGTAGATACCAGGTGCAGATGTGAACATGGAATAAAATGTATCTGGTGGTGTTTCTGTTCTTAGCTTATGAACCCAGAATAATAATTTTGCTATCTTTTGGAAAGTTATATAGAAATACTTCATATTCACAGCTATTGTACCAGAACAAGCATATCACCCCAGCCTTGCAGATAGGTTAGTGTCACCAGACCCAGCATAACACCCCAGTCCTGCAGATAGATAGGTTAGTGTCACCAGACCCCAGCATATCACCCCAGCCCTGCAGATAGATAGGTTAGTGTCACCAGACCCAGCATATCACCCCAGCCTTGCAGATAGATAGGTTAGTGTCACCAGACCCCAGCATATCACCCCAGTCCTGCAGATAGATAGGTTAGTGTCACCAGACCCAGCATATCACCCCAGTCCTGCAGATAGATAGGTTAGTGTCACCAGACCCCAGCATATCACCCCAGCCCTGCAGATAGATAGGTTAGTGTCACCAGACCCAGCATATCACCCCAGTCCTGCAGATAGATAGGTTAGTGTCACCAGACCCAGCATATCACCCCAGTCCTGCAGATAGATAGGTTAGTGTCACCAGACCCCAGCATATCACCCCAGTCCTGCAGATAGATAGGTTAGTGTCACCAGACCCCAGCATATCACCCCAGCCATGCAGATAGATAGGTTAGTGTAGCCAGAACCAGCATATCACCCCAGCCCTGCAGATAGATAGGTTAGTGTCACCAGAACCAGCATATCACCCCAGCCCTGCAGATACATAGGTTAGTGTCACCAGACCCAGCATATCACCCCAGCCCTGCAGATAGATAGGTTACTGTCACCAGAGCCCAGTATATCACCCCAGCCCTGCAGATAGATAGGTTACTGTCACCAGACCCCAGCATATCACCCCAGCCTTGCAGATAGATAGGTTAGTGTCACCAGACCCAGCATATCACCCCAGCCCTGCAGATAGATAGGTTACTGTCACCAGACCCAGCATATCACCCCAGCCCTGCAGATAGATAGGTTAGTGTTACCAGACCCAGCATATCACCCCAGCCCTGCAGATAGATAGGTTAGTGTTACCAGAACCAGCATATTACTACAGTCCTGCAGATACATAGGTTAGTGTCATCTGAATCAATGTTTTCCCCTTCTGAATCACTGACTCCATTCCTGAGATATCATTGTTTTTGTCAATATACAAATGAGAATGATGTCATTGCTCCAAAAATGGTAATATCTTGGCAAAGGAGGCAATGATTCACAAGGGGGAAACACTGTTTAATTCAGGAGATCCTAACCTATCTATCTGCACGGCTGGATTATAACATTAACCCAGAGGAGTGATAACATTTATTGTTGATCATTTTTACTATTAGATTACTTACCAAACATGATACAATAAACAGATTCTGAATTGATCTGCTCTTGGTCAATGTCTTCAGGATATAACTTCACATAGCCTCCTCCACAGTCAATTGCTTGCTCATGTTTCACAGTGAATTGTATAACCAATGTCTGGTTCTCATTGCTGATTGGCTCAAACCGTGCAGAAATAGCATAATACTTCCAGTCCTGAGTCGTCTGTATACCTATAAAAAAAGAGGTAAGAAGTAGGCCTCATGCACATAACCCAGTGCTATGCGTTATTATACTGGATAGTGTACTGACCCATTCATATGACCCCATGTATACATCTGTAGTTTTATATATCTGTGTAGAGACCACAGGTGTGTGTCAAGCCACAAAATAGGAAGCAGATCCGCACATGGATGCCATTCATGTGTGATCCATTTTTTATGAGCCTGCACTATGGTCATATGTACAGTTAGGGCCAGAAATATTTGGACAGTGACACAATTTTCGCGAGTTGGGCTCTGCATGCCACCACATTGGTTTTGAAATGAAACCTCTACAACAGAATTCAAGTGCAGATTGTAACGTTTAATTTGAAGGGTTGAACAAAAATATCTGATAGAAAATGTAGGAATTGTACACATTTCTTTACAAACACTCCACATTTTAGGAGCTCAAAAGTAATTGGACAAATAAACATAACCCAAACAGAATATTTTTATTTTCAATATTTTGTTGCGAATCCTTAGGAGGCAATCACTGCCTTAAGTCTGGAACCCATGGACATTACCAAACGCTGGGTTTCCTCCTTCTTAATGCTTTGCCAGGCCTTTACAGCTGCAGCCTTCAGGTCTTGCTTGTTTGTGGGTCTTTCCGCCTTAAGTCTGGATTTGAGCAAGTGAAATGCATGCTCAATTGGGTTAAGATCTGGTGATTGACTTGGCCATTGCAGAATGTTCCACTTTTTTGCACTCATGAACTCCTGGGTAGCTTTGGCTGTATGCTTGAGGTCATTGTCCATCTGTACTATGAAGCGCCGTCCGATCAACTTGGCAGCATTTGGCTGAATCTGGGCTGAAATTATATCCCGGTACACTTCAGAATTCATCCGGCTACTCTTGTCTGCTGTTATGTCATCAATAAACACAAGTGACCCAGTGCCATTGAAAGCCATGCATGCCCATGCCAACACGTTGCCTCCACCATGTTTTACAGAGGATGTGGTGTGCCTTGGATCATGTGCCGTTCCCTTTCTTCTCCACACTTTTTTCTTCCCATCATTCTGGTACAGGTTGATCTTTGTCTCATCTGTCCATAGAATACTTTTCCAGAACTGAGCTGGCTTCTTGAGGTGTTTTTCAGCAAATTTAATTCTGGCCTGTCTATTTTTGGAATTGATGAATGGTTTGCATCTAGATGTGAACCCTTTGTATTTACTTTCATGGAGTCTTCTCTTTACTGGTGACTTAGAGACAGATACACCTACTTCACTGAGAGTGTTCTGGACTTCAGTTGATGTTGTGAACGGGTTCTTCTTAACCAAAGAAAGTATGCGGCGATCATCCACCACTGTTGTCATCCGTGGACGCCCAGGCCTTTTTGAGTTCCCGAGCTCACCAGTCAATTCCTTTTTTCTTAGAATGTACCCGACTGTTGATTTTGCTACTCCAAGCATGTCTGCTATCTCTCTGATGGATTTTTTCTTTTTTTTCAGCCTCAGGATGTTCTGCTTTACCTCAATTGAGAGTTCCTTTGACCGCATGTTGTCTGGTCACAGCAACAGCTTCCAAATGCAAAACCACACACCTGGAATCAACCCCAGACCTTTTAACTACTTCATTGATTACTGGTTTACGAGGGAGACGCCTTCAGAGTTAATTGCAGCCCTTAGAGTCCATTGTCCAATTACTTTTGGTCCCTTGAAAAAGAGGAGGCTATGCATTACAGAGCCATGATTCCTAAACCCTTTCTCCGATTTGGATGTGGAAACTCTCATATTGCAGCTGGGAGTGTGCACTTTCAGCCCGTATTATATATATAATTGTATTTCTGAACATGTTTTAGTAAACAGCTAAAATAACAAAACTTGTGTCACTGTCCAAATATTTCTGGCCCTAACTGTATATATAATTAAAGTGAAGCATTAAGATGGGTAAAAGACTGGCCCAGGTTTACTAATACTGTCTTAAAGCAAGACAGTGCAAACTTAGTTGATATCTAATGACTGCCAGGTCAGTTCTGTGAATTCTCCCATAGATGCATATAGAAGATTTATTTCAGGTCTGTGTCTCACATGTCCCATTGTTCTGTATAGGTGCTGTATTGAGGATTTATGACAGATAAGCACATGAGTCCTTAGCATTGTCAACGTCCCGAACTATACAAGAAGAAGCTGAAGGTATTAGGACCAGGGAAAATTATTTCGCCCATATCCAGGCTAAAGCTGAACCTTTGGTTATGAAGACTTTTTCTAATTGGGTTAAAAATGTATGTTCCTCAATGCAATGTCTCTCGCACCCCTGACATAGTCCTTACATGACAGTTTCGTTCCTGTACCTTTATCTTTCTCTGGATCACCAAAGAATTTGCCGGCTGTCAGCTGCCACTTTCCAAAGTCAGATTTATTCTTGGATTCAACCCATCTGTTCTGCCATTCATCTAAAGATAACATATAGACAAATATGACATACATAAGTAAATACTTTTTCCCCACAAAATTACAAAAATAAGACCTATACTTTAAAGGGAACGTGTCACATCATAAATGCATTTTGATCTTCAAGCAGCACATTATAGATAAAGAGGTGCTGAGCAGATTGTTAGGAAAAGATTTGGCATCGCTTTTATGTCATTGTTCTAAATCTGTGCTCATTCCAGGCTTAGGAGTCCAGTGGGAAGTGCTAAATACACAGAAGGTTGTCAGTCACTGAGTAGAAACACCCACTGGACTCCTAAGCCTGGATTGGACAGAGCCATAAATGAATAATATGAAGGTTATATTCCTATAAAACAATCTGCCCAGCTCCTCCTGCTCTATAACATGCTGCCTGCAGGTTACACTGCATTTTCAATGTGATCGATCACTTTTATACAGACTGATTGCTGTGATAGCTAAAAAATACCCCTCTGGTGATGAAGAATAAACAGAACTTCTCACCCCCATCTTCAAACTGCTCTCGAAAATATACAATGGGTTCTGCGAATGCTGCCAGGACACCGGCTGCGAGGAGCAAGCACCACTTCATTATTGTAGAGATGTAGAATTTCACTTGACTATAAATAGTTCTGGTAAGAGACACACAAAGCTGTCAGAAAGATTCATCACTCTGTATACATACACCAGAGCGGCCATCACCTTTATACATTAACATAGTCAACTTCATTGAAACAACCATCAACGCAGGAAAAATGTATGTATACACATATGGAATCTGAATTACAATAAATTAGTAGACTCTTCATTTACATGGAATTTGATGCAGACAATTGAAATTACCAAATAACATGAAAGTGAAATGACAATTGATTAGAGAAAGATCTATAAAATAACAGTGCCACCATGTGGCCATATAGGTAACTGCAGGAGAAAAACCTCTCAAAATCTGATGTCCTTTCTTAGGCACTGGCATAACTAATGGTATTGTAGCTACTACTGGGCCTAGAAGGTAAGGTGGGCACAGGTCACCCGAAATACACAAGGGCTGGATAAACGTCTTTGATCTTTTCTTGATTCCATTTGATGGCTTCAAGTCTGTGCATCATAAATTTATTGCCTCTGCCCTCTGGTGCATTGAAGTGAGAAGATTTATGATACACAGCCTTCGGATGTCAGAAAAGAGAAAATTAACCCTTTAATAACAAAATATAGCAGTTGCTTAACAGCATATAGTCAAGGAGAGAATCTATGTGGGAGGCTACAGAACACAAAGGGGTCGTATGTTACTATGTGGAGGTGACTAACGAAGGATGGAAAGCCGGCGGCTTTCCTGTAGATATAATGTTAAGAGAAAGTCCGCAGAGGAAAACTCTGTGAACTTTCTCTTAAAAGCGCTGCGGAAAGAACCGCAATGCGTTCACGCCGCGGTTCTTTCCGCAGTGCTTTAGTGCTGTGATTGCGTCCCGTGGGGCCTTAGAGTCAAAGTCAGGAGTGGACTGAGCAGGAGGTAGAAGTATAAAAGCTCTCTATATATTTCCCACTCCTCTTGTAGCCATTCTTGGCTGTAGCTGAAAAAGGAAGCAACACGTGGGGCCTCAGCCTGAAAATCAGCTACAAATTCCTCAGTGTGAACACACCGTTAGGTTTCTATGTAGTTTTACAAATTATAGAAGTTGTAGAAGATCTATATACAAGAATAAAATGGTTTGTCCTGTTTATTTTAGCATTGATTTCCTGAAGATACCGAAGGGTAACCCTCCTCTGGAGCAGGATGTCACATGAGGTTATGAAGTTGCACAATTCATACGTAACTTTGGATGCACATGGTAAGATTTTTACAAATAATGATCCCGTCCAGATTGACATTATATGATACTGTAGTCACAAGCAAATTCATTTGTTCCTGGGGCCACACGGTGGCTCAGTGGTTAGCACTGCAGCCTTGCAGTGCTGGAGTCCTGGTGTTCAAATCCTGCCAAGGGCATAAAACCATCTGCAAGGAGTTTGTAAGTTCTCCCCGTGTTTGCATGGATTTCCATTCCATATTCCAAAGACATACTGATAGGGAAAAATGTACATTGTGAGCTCTATGTGGGGCTCACAATCTACATTTAAAAAAAAAACAAAATTGTTCGTTCCTATGAGATTTTCTATAGAAAGAATTGCCATAAGATACGGTCAGCAGATGTAGCAGAGTTAACCTTTCTGCCATCGGATACATTTCTGCAGCATGAAATTGTATCAGTGAAGACAACAAACACCAATGATAAGTCTCTGAAATAATCAATGATTTTTCATTGACTTTTGTTGTCTTCTGTAACCAGATATCACGCTGCAGCAATTTATCCATCTACAGAAAGCCGGATCAACTCTGCTACATGTAATCCATCTTTATATCCCACTGGGAACCACAATGCGGTATAACATCACTAACGCTGCAAATTTAGATAATGTGTAGTCCTGGCCTTATGTGTCACCCTGAAAGATAGCAAAATAATCAAACTTATGTAAAGTAGGTATGATAGATAGATAGATAGATAGATAGATAGATAGATAGATAGATAGATAGATAGATTATATGTATATATCTTTTCAGATGGCCACCCATTGGAAAATGGTCTTCTCAATGGCTGGGACTAAAATCCAGCTCAGGAAATCTAGTATATCTCATTGTATACATTCTTAATACAGTTCGGCTAGTTAAACAATAGTGTATTGTAATATGCTGCCTAGGGGGTAACACTATGCCTCCCAAATTTTTGGACTGTCAAAAAAGGGACACTTATAGTTTACCGGGCGAAAGTTTCAATTTTGTTGTCACATCTGTGCCCAGTCTCCGTTTTGCAGGTTTCCATTTCCTGCACAAAACTGAGTAGGAGACAGAAAGCTGCAGGATTCATTTGAATGGGATTGAAAGGTGTCCGCCCGTGAGCATTTTATGCTCTCCGCGACAAAACCGTTTTTTTTTTAACGGACACAGAGTCGGACATGCAGTACTCTGTGTCCGGTTTAAAAAAAACGGTTTCGCCACGGAGAGCATAAAACACTCACCAGCGCTCACAGCTGTCTTCTGTGAACCCAGCGTCAGGGTCTAATACACAGTTTGGTACCAGATCCATATAGTTACGTTTATTAATGCACATCCATTTCTAGTATCTAAAAGAGGGACTTGGATCAAAAGAAGGGACTGTCCCTACAGAAGAGGGACACTTGGCAGGTACAACTATGGCACAATGATGCTATATTTCTGTAGACTGCTTAAAATCATGTCCAATGAATACCAAAGAACTGCATCTGCAATCTGAGACACAGACACAGTAGCTATATGCATCCAGGTGTAGTTGAGCGGAGATTGTAATGTGGCACATCACTTGTTATCAGTGGTTTCTATAGGACTGTAGGATACATACATAATAAAGATATAGATAATATATAGATAGCGTGATAATATTTGGTGATAAGGACAGCACTTACCTGCAGATATGTAGCAGAGGCGATAGAGGAAGCAGCAGGTGTTGTCAGGCAGGTGATGTACAGGACCCAGGTGACCTGTCTGCAAATAGATTCGACTCCTCAAACTCATTCTCAAACAGATGGCTGATTCCTATTGGGGCACCCGGCAGCCAGTCACAGCAGACCACATGCCTGAAGATGCCACATGCAGGATGCTCCATAGATTATCATTTCCTATTATTGTAAGTCATATGTAGTTATCGAGAAATATTTATATACAAATTCTGTGTGAAATGGACAGCGTCTTATTACCGTACGTCGGGACTATGCCGGCAGAAAGATCAGTATCAGACTAATGACAGTGCTTTGAGGGCTGGTAACTATGGCATGGCATCATAGCCCCAGTGGTGTAACTACCGAGGTAGCAGGGGTAGTGGCTGCCACAGGGCCTGGGACATTAGGGGGCTGGCGACAGCCGCTACTGCTGCGTTTTTTTTTAATAGGCCATAACTCCAGCCGGTAACGGGCCCTATTTACTTACCGATCCTGGCAGGGGCTAGGATCGGTAAGTGATGCTGCGGGCCCCACAAACACTCTTATTATACTCGGGGGTCTTTTCAGACCCCCGAGTATAATGATCGGAGGGCCGGGAGAGGTAAGGGAACATAACATTGTTCCTTACCTCTCCGTGCTCCTGGCACGCTTCAGCCTAGTTGTGTGACGTCTCTGACGTCACATGACTGGGACCTGCGTCCCAGGTCATGTGACGTCCCGCCATCATTGAACATGGCCGACACCACTGAGGACTGCAGCGGAGCCGGGGATGGGTAAGTGTATAATAATTGTTCATGGTGTCCATAGTGGGGCATAATACTGTGTGCAGGGGCCACTATGGGGCATAATACTGTGTGCAGGGGCCACTATGGGGCATAATACTGTGTGCAGGGGCCACTATGGGGCATAATACTGTGTGCAGAGGTCACTATGGGGCATAATACTGTGTGCAGGGGCCACTATGGGGACATAATACTGTGTGCAGGGGCCACTATGGGGACATAATACTGTGTGCAGGGGCCACTATGGGGCATAATACTGTGTGCAGGGGCCACTATGGGGCATAATACTGTGTGCAGGGGCCACTATGGGGCATAATACTGTGTGCAGGGGCACTATGGGACATAATAGTGCAGGAATGTGGGGGGGGGGGGGTCGGTCGAGGTCTTCGGTGTCCATGTTGGTTCGGGGTGGGGGTGGGGCATGTCAAAAGTTTTCCACGAGGCTCCGCCATTCCTAGTTACGCCACTGCATAGCCCCTACAGTATAATGTCCCCCTCATTGTGGTCTCTATATTATACTGTTCCCCTTAATGTGGCCCCCACAATATAATATCTCCTTAACAAGACCTCCACAGAGTAATATCCTTATTAATATAATCTCCTCCTTACTATGGCCCCCAATGTATAATGTCTCCCTTAAAGGGGTATTCCCATGAACATAACCACAACTATATTTGTAGATTATTAAACGTTAAATATTTTTGCAAATATAAGTAGTTACAAATTCTGCAGAGTGTTAAAGATTTTCTCCACTATCTTAGTGGTGACCTCTGTTGTCTTGATCGGTTGCCAATGGATACGACCTCGAAAGCAGAAACTTTCTATGGTCTGGAACTTGTCAAAAACCCAGCCATGAGTTTCTTATTGTAGCAGGGTCATCAGACAGGGACAGTACGTGTATGAGAAGACTAGCTGGTACCCGCGACTTGGTCTGCGGTGATTGTAGCAGTGGGTATATACAGGCGGGGGTAAGGTTTTCGTACTGTGTATAAGGTATGGGATTTGAAATGTAACTTTGTATCTTGTTCTTGTAATTCAGAGAATACGTGAGACTTTTGTGTTGAAGTTACTTTGTATTTGAGCTGCTATATATACGGTGTTGTGAGAAACTTTACATAGTGACTTTGGGACAGAAGTATTTGAAGTTAACCCTTTCCCGCCGATGGCATTTTTTGATTTTCGTTTTTGACTCCCCTCCTTCTAAACCCCATAACTTTTTTATTTCTCCGCTCCCAGAGCCATATGAGGTCTTAATTTTTGCGGGACAAATTTTTCTTCATGATGCCGCCATTATTTATTCTATATAATGTACTGGGAAGCAGGGAAAAAATTCAGAATGGGGTGGATTTCAAGAAAAAATGCATTTCTGCGACTTTCTTAGGGGCTTTGGTTTTACGGCGTTCACTGTGCAACCAAAATGACATGTCCCCTGTATTCTGTGTTTCGTTACGATTCCGGGGATACCAAATTTATATGGTTTTATTTACATTTTGACCCCTTAAAAACAAATCCAAAACTGTTAAAAATTTTTTTTTTGAAAAGTCGCCATATTCCGACAGCCGTAACTTTTTTATACGTGCGTGTACGGAGATGTATAGGACGTCTTTTTTTGCGGGACCGGGTGTACTTTGTAGTTCTACCATTTTCGGGAAATGTTATCGCTTTGATCACTTTTTATTCAAATTTTTATCAGAATCAAAACAGTGAAAAAACGGCGGTTTGGCACTTTTGACCATTTTTCCCACTACGGCGTTTACCGAACAGGAAAAATATTTGTATAGCTTTGTAGAGCGGGCGATTTCGGACGCGGGGATACCTAACATGTATGTGTTTCACAGTTTTTAACTACTTTTATATGTGTTCTAGGGAAAGGGGGGTGATTTGAATTTTTAATCCTTTTTATTTGTTTTTATATATTTTTTTTACTTTTTTTAAACTTTTTTTTTGCATTTATTAGACCGCCTAGGGGTATTGACATGGGTGGGCGGTGTCGCGGATTGTCAGAGTGGTGGGGGTCGGCAAACATGGCTGCTCTGGAGCGTTATAGAGAGCCTCCTGGAGTATCGTTAAGGTGAGGGGCAAAGTGGTAAAGTATCTGTATATGTGAGTGTGTGGGGTTAGGGGCGAGGCTGCAGAGGGCAATAGGAATTTTGGGGCTTGCTATGGTCCAAAGTGTGTGAGATTGCAGAGATGGTGGTGTGAGTTTGGGGTTTGTGGGGGTCCTGGCACAAACGTATGTGCGCTATTGTGACGAAAAGTAGCCTATTGCGCAATCGAGTGTAGGGACTATGTTTGTGGAAAATTTCAGCCAAATCGGTCGAGCGGGTTATGCGTGATTGAGGAACAAACCCACAAACATCCAAACCCACAAACATCCAAACTCACAAACTTTCACATTTATAATATTAATAGGATATCCCAGTGTCGGGGGAAGACCCCAACCCCAGGTATGCCGTGAGGTGTCAAATGAAAAGAAAATGTGGCGCAGTATCGAGCACTCGGGAGATGCAGAGAGACTCGCGATTCTGTTTCTAAAACGGATCTCAGTTTATTTGTTAGCAAGGAAGAACATACAAACTCCACAAAGATTTTGTCCTTTAATGGATTAGAAACTGGGAGTCCAGTGCTGCAATAAATACAAACATGGGGCTGGGATTTGTAAATAATAAAGACGTCTGTCTCCAGGATTTAAGGCTCAGTTCACACTTGCAGGTTTCCAATATCTGGTATATGTTATTGCTGCAAGTTATGGCCCTGAACGCCTTGTGCCCGGTCCTTATCTAAGACATGAAGCTTGTGCACACTGGGACGTTGCAGCCGTTTCCCAGCAGCTGCGGTTTCCAGGCTTCTCCCAGCAACGGGCTGGACCACGCCTAGACTGTTAACCACGCCCACGAGACAACCGCCCCGCCCATTCTCCTGATGACGCGTGACGCACGTCCAGACGTCTGTTGTTATTCCGCGATCCCAAGATGGCGTCTATCATGGAGGGTCCGCTGAGTAAATGGACGAACGTGATGAAAGGCTGGCAGTACCGCTGGTTCGTGCTGGACTACAATGCCGGTCTGCTCTCATACTACACGGTGAGTACCGGGCGCTCGGCCGTTATATCCGCCCTCGTCGGTACGTCAGAAACCTTTGGCTTCAGTCGCGGCGCTGTCCGGCTCCAGCCAATTAACATGCAGAAAGGGAATGGCTTCCACCAATTGGGATGGGAGTGTGCTCTGGCTGTGACCAATGAGCGCACGCCCCCTGCAGGTTCTAGCCAATCAGCGTGAAGGCGGGCATTAGATGGCGTGTATTGTGTGCTCCCGGCCGCACCCATGTTGGTAGAGGCACGCCTAGCTGTCACTTTGTCACCCATGTGTGGCAGACAGGGGCCTGACCTTACCAAGAGGTCAAGACTGGAGCAAGTGTTGGGACAAGTTTCTATGAAGTTTTGCTATAACTTTACCACAGGCTCCATTACTCCAGCATGATAAATTAGGTCACGCAGGAACCTTTGCCCTAAGGCTAGGGTCACACAGTGACATTGGTTGTGCAACTGGAATTTTTTGCAATAAGTCTTCAGTTTGACTGTGACGCCTGCCACACCGTGTGATCAGATATAGCCAAACTTAACGCTGCCAAGTTGCGACCAATGGCCAGAAATAATCCCTTGCTGGATGGTTTGTGATCACTGTGTTGTAGTTGTGATGTGAATGCATGAACTGCTAAGGAACGTGGCGAAAGTGATCACTAACCGTCCAATCCGTGTGCAGGCCAAAGTCGCCATGTCATCCTGCGCCAAAAATCCAGCAAGTTTAAATTTAATTTGCACCCGACCCTTGAATTACAGCCACATGAACAGTCCGGAGTCAGTGTCGCAATAAGACGATGTGATCTTGTCTTATCTAATAAAGTTTTGTTTTTCAGACTTCACTTATCTGTCTCTGGTAAAGCTGGATCACAGTAATTGTGGCTGCTAATTGTTATACAGGAATTTAAGAAAATTGGTATAAAATGGGTCAGATACTGCTGTTTAACTCTTACCAGAAAACTGGCATGAACTAGAATATAATATGACTGGGTCAGTTGTCCCTGGTGAGTGAGGAGGTGTGGTGCATGTTTGGCGCAAGAAAGGGCTTAGTGCCGAAGATACGCCACGTTATCACCACCAGTTTTCTTGTGTAGATGGGCTGATAAATCCCACACCTTTCCAATTCAGTATATGTGGGACTTGCAATGGAGGTCACCCAGCTTTCCCAGACACTACTGAATAAGGTCTCTTGCACAGGGGAGTACATTGTCAGTGTGCTAGCCACGTTTTACACCGCTAGCACACTGACCTATACGTTTCTATGGCCCCGTACACATGATCATGTACTTTCATGGTCCCATGATCCCTGAATAAAACTCAGTACAGGTCTTTTTCCTGTCCGTTTTGCAGCCTGTGCTCACTGACCACACTGAATGGATTGTAGAGTCACGGTCAGCACACTGGTGCCATCCATACTGTATAATTTTGGCCTGGCTCCGAGCATTCGTGTGCATGTCATCTAAAGCTTGACTGTAGGGGACAGCTAAGGGTGTGTTATAGTGTTCTAGCAGCTGCATGTACCCGAATCCATGCCTGCATTGCAACTGCCCATTATAGCATGGTTACATTGTACAATTGTGTGATCATTTGTGATTTCTACATTAGAATGCATGCTGAAGTGCCTATGACTTTGTCACTGGGGCAGAGACTACAAGACCTGGGGTCTTATATGTCAGTCTTGATGATTCTTACAATACCAAACTATGCATCTTATTCCTGATGAAGCGCCGGCCCTGATATTAAATGGCATCGGACCTGGACAGAAATTACACCACTTGGTCGCTGGCATGTTTGTAATCTTTGTAAAGTTCTGTGAATGTTGCGTAGTCAAAGGCCATGAGTAGCTGCAGGCATTTTGAGAAAAGTGGTGAGAGTGACTTAAAAAAAAGACAGTAGTGTCAAAAATTGTCACCGGCGACACTTAGAGTCATAAAGGTTTTTCTTTGCAGCAGTTCCTATGAAATAACAGATGACCTATCATTTTGGCAGAATTTCGTGTTGATTGTAGTAAGAAACAGAGATTTAACCACATCTTGACTCATGTCATGTCACTTTCATTGACTTCACTGGAAAGGGGAAGTGCTTGTGGCTAGTCAGCTACTTCTATGGGGTATGACTGTTACATTCACTTATATTTAGCTTATTTAGCATCATCCTATTCTGCAGCGCTTTACATGTGAATTTTGTTTCTTTTCTAGCAGCCTCCGGGTACTGAAAGCAGTGAGTGTATGGGCAGAGCGTGCAGTGTAATAGGAGTGGTGCTGCAGGTCATCAGAACCACCGCTATATAGTGGATGGCACTTCTGCACCACTCCTATTACTTGTACAGGAGTGACCCTGCAGAGCTCCTGTTACTTGTATAGGAGTGACCCTGCAGCGCTCCTGTTACTTGTATAGGAGTGACCCTGCACGGCTCCTGTTACTTGTATAGGAGTGACCCTGCACGGCTCCTGTTACTTGTATAGGAGTGACCCTGCACCGCTCCTGTTACTTGTATAGGAGTGACCCTGCACCGCTCCTGTTACTTGTATAGGAGTGACCCTGCACCGCTCCTGTTACTTGTATAGGAGTGACCCTGCACCTCTCCTATTACTTGTATAGGAGTGACCCTGCACCGCTCCTATTACTTGTATAGGAGTGACCCTGCACCGCTCCTATTACTTGTATAGGAGTGACCCTGCACCGCTCCTATTACTTGTATAGGAGTGACCCTGCACCGCTCCTATTACTTGTATAGGAGTGACCCTGCACCGCTCCTATTACTTGTATAGGAGTGACCCTGCACCGCTCCTATTACTTGTATAGGAGTGACCCTGCACCGCTCCTATTACTTGTATAGGAGTGACCCTGCACCGCTCCTATTACTTGTATAGGAGTGACCCTGCACCGCTCCTATTACTTGTATAGGAGTGACCCTGCACCGCTCCTATTACTTGTATAGGAGTGACCCTGCACCGCTCCTATTACTTGTATAGGAGTGACCCTGCACCGCAGCCCATCCACTAGCAGAATCAGTCTGATGCAGTCCTTGGACAGAGACCCCCAATGTAATGTGAACAAATTTGCAACGTTTCTTCCATTGATTTTGCCTTCTGTGTATTTTTCCCACACTTACTTTGGTTTACATGCTAGTGACAGACTAG
Organism: Leptodactylus fuscus; assembly: GCF_031893055.1. Lineage (NCBI taxonomy): Eukaryota > Metazoa > Chordata > Amphibia > Anura > Leptodactylidae > Leptodactylus > Leptodactylus fuscus. The sequence continues at coordinate 13,582,609 of NC_134273.1, read as the reverse complement.
AGGAAAAATAAGTGTCTGTAATAGAATTAGTTTAGGATTGTCAGACACTACATTGAGTATGGGAAGCGCTGTCATGCAGTTTTACACAATTTGTCACTCATTGGTTCTTGTCACATGGTTAGACTGGAAACAAACAAGAGCAAATAGTCATGGTCAATAGTAAAAGTTGCTGAACTGTTTTCCAGGTGTGTTGGAACTTTGATTTTTAGATTCGTGGTTATGGCCCTGAATGACCCTTTTATGGATATGCCATAAATATTGGATAGGTGCAGGTGCTGAGGTTCCTGGCCCATATTTTGCCTGGTGAGCAGTCATGTACACTGGAGAATGAATGGAGGGATGGCCGTGTATGTATATAGCGCTCTCCGTTTACCGCTGTGGCTTGCACTGCTGGAGTCTTGGGTTTGAATCCTGCAAAGGACAAACATCTGCAAGGAGTTTGTATGTTCTCGCCATGTTTGCATGGATTTCCTCCCACAGTCCAGAAACATACTGATAGGGAAAAAATGTACATTGTGAGCTCTATAGGTCTCACAATCTACATTATAAAAAAAAATGTACTGGGATATCTGCTGCATCTTCCTTGTGGCAAAGGAGTAAGTGAAATACTTGTCCTATTACTGACTATGTATTAAACATTCTGATTTTGCTGTGCTTGTCCCATCTCAGATTGTCTTGAGTCCTGTGTAAATGGTTGCACGTATCCTCTGGGGAGGTGGACATGCCTAGAATAGCACTTGCTGATTTGTCTGTTTTGTACCTCACTGCAGCGCTCAGAGCCTTGTACGTGCAGCCTGTCCGTCCTCTGCATGCTGCCGTACACCTTATAGAGCTCCTGCACCCCTGAGCCGGCTCCTTGTAAGCCGTGTCTACGATTGCCATCTCCTGCTGCATTATTAATGTCTGTGCTGCTGAATGCTTTCCAAAAATCCTTTCCGCCAAGTGTTGTGTATCCTGTCATGTGTGACTCCATCACATGGTGTTTTCTGGCTGCTGTTCTTGGAAGGGAAGTGGATTCACTCTTTTCATTTTCAATAAATATCTTCTGCGAAATAAATGTCACGATTCGCTCTCAGGAGTAAAACCTGATCTTGTGAATTGTGTGTTTAAAGAAGCACTCTAGCAACGAAAAAAAATTGGCTTGTATAGCGCAGCATAGACTATTATTGAATGAGGTTTTCTGCCTCCCCCAATCCAATTTTTAAACGACCAACCTATCCACAGGTCGCCATTATTCAATCTGTCGTGGTCCGACTCCTGGACCCCACACAGATCAGCTAGAACCAGGCCTTAGAAGGGTTTCCTGTCCATATAAAACAAGTATTCCATATATAGCAGTGTGGTTTAGTAGCCTGTAGTAGGCGCTCTTCGCCTCTGGCTTGGGGTTGACAGGCCGTTATGGGTAATAGCACATGAACAATGACATGGCCGGCTTTTAGCGCAGCGTTTAATCAGAAGAGCGATGATGCATAGTAATGAACTAGTCGGGAAGCGGCAATTGCAGATTGTATAAATGTTACTTCCGAGTCTCCGTTAATTATTCTGCTTCAGTGCGTTGGCGATTGAGCGTCTCCGTTTTAATGTGAAATTACCCATAGTCTGTGCCGGCTGCAGGTGCGACTGGACCTGAGTGTGTGTGAAAGAATAATGGAGGAGATAAGGAGTAGATTTATATATGGCACAGCAGCCGGCGTCTGTACTCTGTCAACTGAGTCTTATTATGGTAGCCACGTGCAAGGATACCTGTTACTGTGATGCCAAATAGTGCACAATACATAACTGTACTGTTACTGTCTGATCACTGTGAGTGCTCACCAATCATAAGAATGGGATCCCCATGACTCCTTGGGGGCAGACGAGCATGCCCACTACTGTTCCTTTTAAAGGGAATCTGTCTGTGACAAGTCGTTATGGACTGATGGTTTAGTGCAGGGGTAGCAACCTTCGGCTCTCCAGCTACTGTGTAACTACAACTCCCTACATGCTCCATTCACTTCCATGGGAGTTCCAAGAACAGCAGAGCAAGTAGCATGCTGGGAGTTGTAGTTTTACAACAGCTGGAGAGCCGAAGGTTGCCTATGCCTGGTTTTGTGTCTCAAGTCGCCCTGTTGTAAAGCTATCCATGCCATCCATGTTGTTGTTGTTTTTTTGTTAGTTTTAAATGCGGGCACAGATGGCTTTACAACAGGGTAATTTGTGACACTAAACCCCCAGTTTATAAGGATCTGTAGGTGGTTTTGTGTCCCAAATCCACCTGACTGGTTCTCTTTAAAAGGGTTGTTCAGCTGCAAAATGACTTTTCATACTGATGACCTGTCCACAGGAGCCAGACACCAGGAGCTCACACAGATAGGGTGCTGCTAGTGGATGGTGGAGTGTGCGCAGCACTCTTATGGTAAGTTCACATGGGGTTTTTTGGTCAGGATATTGAGTCCTCAATATCCTGACCAAAAAGACAGCTCCCATTAAAATCAGTGGGAGCCGGTCAGTTCTTTTTTCCGGGAGCCGTTTGCTCCAGCTCCAGGAAGAAAGAAGGGACATGGTCATTCTTCAGGCGATTCGCCTCATGACATCCAGCTGAAGACGCTCTCTCCCAACTAGGCCCATTTTTTTTGGCCTAATCCGGACCGGAGTGAGCGACTGGATGGCGGTGCATTGCATCGGCATCCAGTCGCAGCTACCTGTATTTTGTTCTGGAATCTGAGGCGGAGGCCCGTGTGAACTTACCCTTACTATTGAAGTAGCAAGGTTGTTGTGGCGGCCCCGTTCACTGTATAGCAGTGGGCCCCCAGTGACCCAAAATGCCTCCCAAACCAACAACAGGGCTTTTAATAAAAGCATAAACCTACCTTTGTGGCCATAAACCTATGTAGCAATGCAAAGATATTGTTTTGGTTTTTTTTTTTATAGATATGCACGTCAGCCTGCAAGTGCACTGGGGGCGGGGTCTGATTTGCAAGCTTTATCTACATAATAAAGCCATGAGTAAACACACGAGGCTGCTTTTACACTGCACATACCCTGTGTCTACTCGCTGTGGGCAACAGAAGCGTTCCTGGTACAAATGTCATACCTAGCCCTAGGCTTGTGGTGGAATAATACAGGCTGCTGGGCTTTTCCACTTATGTATACACAGGCAGGTTTATACATATGCCTATATACAGGTATACACTAGGACATCCTCCTGATGTATTATTTACTCCCTGCTCACCAGCTCCTAACCCTAGACACCGCGTTGGTTATGGGGCACCTTTAGTTTGTGGTTGGCAATGAAAGCGACAACTGCTGTGATAGTCTTCGGCTTACAAATGGGGTTGTCGCTTTAACTGCTGTTGGCTTGTTTTTTTCCCAGTATGTTATAATATTGTAGTTTTCTTTCCCCTAGTATCTGACGCTCTAAATATTTCATGTCATCTTTGTTCATGAAGGGGGAGGGGGACAGGACAGCACTAGGGAGAAACAAACCTAATGGATTCTAAGGTTATAGGGCAGACGCAATGTCATCTCCAGAAATAATAGAAATTCTCATTTCACTTGTTTTTCAGTCAAAAGACAAAATGATGAGAGGATCTCGGCGTGGCTGCGTCCGCCTCAGAGTAAGTACACTCTCTTTTTGTGCAGATTTTTTGTAAAACCTGTTTTTTTCTGTTGTTTTCTGTGACCCAGGTCTCTTCTGAATATGTGTAATGGCCGGTGAACTCTAAGTAGTCTTCCACTCTCCTGGTCAACATTTCCTGTATGGTTGATCATTTGCAGAGTATATGAGATATGGATTGTCCCCAAGGGCCGACCGTACGTGATTAATGACCATAGTCAGGAACTACAGTGTCTTAGTGCGCAGCTGCTTTATTACTGCGGAGTGGGGCGCACTACTGGGTCCAGCCTGTGATAACCGGTCCAGCAAAACCTTCATTAACATCAAGATTTTACTCTTTGGGCAATGCTTGTTTTGTTAGAAGGCTCTGACAATAATCTGCTCACTGAGTTACCCATTATGGGGAACCCCAGAGATCAGCTTTAAAGGGATTCTACCATTAAAATCACACTTTTTTTTTTCTCAATCACACGTAGGAATAACCTTACGAAAGGCGATTCTTCTCCTACCTTTAGATGTCTTCTCTGCGTCGCCATTCAGTAGAAATCCCGGTTTTCACCTGTATGCAAATGAGCTCTCTTGCAGCACTGGGGGCGTTCCCAATGCTGCCAGAGAAATCTCCAGCGCCGCCTCCATCTTCTTCTGAAACGGCCTTACCCTATGTCGTCTTCCGTCCTGGGCTTCAGTCTCTCTAGGCCTTGGGCAAAGCAGACTGCCCACGGCCACAAGAAAAATGGCCGCTTACACAGTAAGCTGGTGTAAGCGGTCATTTTCTTGTGGCCTGTGGGCATGCTCAGTTCGCTCTGCCCGAGGCCTAGAGAGATTGAAGCCCAGGACGGAAGAAGACACAGGGTAAGGGCGTTCCAGAAGAAGATGGAGGCGGCACTGGAGAGTTCTCTTGCAGCATTGGGGACGCCCTCAGTGCCGTTTTTAGCGCTGAGGACTGCCCCCAGTGCTGCAAGAGAACTCATTTGCATACAGGCAAAAACAGGGATTTCTACGGTGGCACAGAAAAGACATGTAAAGATAGGAGAAGAATAGCCTTTCTTAAGACTATTCCTATGTGTGATCGAGAAAAAATTAGATTTTTAATGATAGCATCCCTTTAATCCATGCAGGTGTCCCAAGGTATATTAAAGGGATTGTGCTGTTATGGGCACATGTCTGATTCCTGGGGGTCTTGAACACCGCGTCTCCTAGTGATCAGGAACAGAAAGCCCCCCCCCCCCCCCCCCCCAGCTTCACTGTGAATAGATCACTAGTGCACTTGTGCGAGTGGCACAGCATTTACTTCTATGGAGCTGCTCGGACTGTAATATCTGCAGCGCCCACGGCCCCCTTGAAGTGAATGGAGCGCCAGTCACACATGACAGTGTCCTGGCACAGTGTACAGGCTGGTCAATCAGTGTCACATCTGAGGCCTGTTTAGGGTGAAACCAACCTAAAGGGGCCTAGGCCTCTACTATGTTGGCTGTTAAAAGGAAAATAAAACCGCCTGGTGCATTTGCTCTGGTCATACAGAGCAGCGCAGCGATGTAAAGCTTCTGCTTTTTTTTATTTTTTTTTATTTTCCAACAAACCTATGGGCATTTCCAGGATGCATCAGATCTGGATGTTTTCTGTAGTCACCCGGACAGAGCGGACACTGTACAGAACAGCAGCCATTAATACAAGGCCAATGACCGGTCCACTCCAGACTTGTATCATTTATCTGTGACTATGGAGGGGTATCCGCAGGTTCCTCCTAGTGCCAACTGAGGCCATTGTGTAGATCTGAGGTCTCTTACAGACTTGTAGACCTAAAGAAACCTTTTACTCGCCAAGTAATGTGTCTGTCACAGAAAGCATCTGACCACAGAGGTTGGTGATGGGTGTTTGGTACGAGACGGGTGGTGGAAATTTTGTGATGTGTAGATGAAAATAATTTTCATTATATAGGACAACCCCTTCAATGTAATGTGCACCTTGTGCTGAAATAACCCTTCCATAGAGTGATCACTAGGTGGCAGCACTTCCATCTGAAATGCAGCAACAATTGTTTCCATCCATAGAGGAAATTCTTTGTCAGCACTTAGTATTGCTGCAGCAAGTTTCCAAGGAATGCCCATCTGTATGTATCTGTATGTATGTATACATGTATGTGTGCGAGCCTGCGTGTTTAGGGCGTTTTTGTTCATTTATTTTATATTTTTTTGCACGTGTTCTCCAGTTAGATTGTACTGTGTGTTCCATGCCTACTTTAATAACAATCCATTAGAGCAGTGGTTCTCAACCTTACCAATGCCGCAAACATTTAATGCAGTTCCTCATGTTGTGGTGACCCCCCCCCCCCAACTATAAAATATTTTTACCTCGAATACTGTCGCATTCAACGCAATGGCTGCTCTTTACACGTGTAGGACTAGTCCTTTAAGTACATTATGGCGCCAGTCAGCTCCACCTGTATTTGTATGGGGTGTATGTGATGGGGTTGGCGCAACGATGTCATCACACTGGGTATTCCTATGTGGGCGTATCTGCTCCATATATAAAACAGTTCATCCTTTATAACTAATCGCCCCCTTAATATGTCTCCCTCTTATAACAACCCCCTTATATATAACTGTTCCCACTTAGATTCAATATCCCTCCTTATATATAATTATTTCTTTCCTGTAATAGTGCCCCTTATATATACAATAGTGCCTCCATGATAAATACTATCCCCCTTATATATAATAGTTCCCCCACTATAAATATTAGCCCCTCTCCCCTATAAATAATAGTTTGCCCCCTTATCAGGTAATCCTGATACTTTCAGGTAATCCATCAGGTAATCCATCTTATACTCGCCTTACCGCGCTCCCATGATGAGCGGAGCAGGCAGAGACTCTCCCTGTAGTTGTAGCATTGAGCCTGAGGCTCCGGATCCCAGGGGCCCCTTAGGAACGGGGCCCCTAGCCAATTGCCCAGTTTGCCCTCCCCTAATGCCGGCCCTGAATAGAGGATCTTAAGACCATTGGAAGTATTTGTTTTGATATGGTCTAAGGCGACCCCTGTGAGAGAGTTGACTGAGCCGACCCCTTCCCCCTGACCTGACCCCGGGGTTGAGAACAGCTACATTAGAGGATGTTTACCGCTTGTGACTGACCCTGGCTGTCGGCCATTTATGGTGGGCTCAAGAGTCTGGCTGTGGAGAGATAGGAGTCAATGGTTTGGCCGACCAACCCCACAGCCCCTGGTGCAAACAAATGTCCTTCCTTTTTGGCTTCTGTTTTTTTAGTGATTGACCAAATGCAAAAAATGTGATGTGCGTACGTCTAATGGCGGGAGACCAAGTCGGGTCACATGACTGACAGACGGCTGGAGATAAACTACTGAATCTTCAATATCAATGCAGATAAGATAGTGGACAGATTGAGTAAAACTGGGAATATGGCCGTTTTGTTTAGTTATTCTGTTTCTTAGGGTTCTAGTTGGGCTGTCCAGGCTGATGTGTCACCTCCCCAGATAAAGGCAGATACACCCCACTAGACTCTGCCAGAGACGTTCTCCCCCATTATGTCGTGTGTGTATATAGGCACAGATGCCAATCTATACGCTGTAGGTGTATACCAATCTATACGCTGTAGGTGTATGCCATGTGTGGATGTAATTCTTGCGTAAGTTGTGTCTTCTTACCTAAGGGATGTCACTCCGCTTGTTAGGGTACCCTTGGGGTTAGACCGTGCTAGTTAGCGTTCTGCCGAATCATGTCCTGCCATGGAAGCTCTTCTATATATAGTATAATCCTCCGATACCTAGAAGGGCTTTACACTTTTCTTAGAAAGTTCCCTGGTGTTTAAGCAATTGTGCAGGATCAGATAGTGATGTCCTATCATTAGGATCGCTCCTTAAAGGGGTTTTCTGGGCCTTTATTATACTGATGACTAGAGATGAGTGAGTAGTTAAATACTCGATATTCGTTTCGAGTAGCCCCTCAATATGCGGCTACTCGAATCGAATATCGAATCCTATTATACTCTATGGGGGAAAAATGCTTGTTTCAGGGGTAGGCAACATTAGATCAAATTGAACTTACCAAGTCCATTAGTGAGGGTCGGGCTGGATTCTTCAAGAAGTCTTCTCCGTGCAGCGTCCCGCGTCGTCATCCGGCAATGAATTCACTCTGCCAGGCATAGGGTCTGGGCAGAGCCGACTGCGCATGCCCGCACTACAAGAAAATGGCCGCTTACAGTCAAAACGGCCATTTTCTTGTAGCGCGGATATGCGCAGTCGGCTCTGCCCAGGCCCAATGCCTAGCAGAGTGAATTTGGAGCCGGAAGACGCCGCGTGGACGCAGCGAGGAGAAGACTTCTAAAGGTAGGAGAAGAACCAAGATTGGCCGACTGTATAGCATTCGGCCAATCAATGCTGGTTCTGCATCAAATTTTTCCATTCGAATAGCGAGTGGTACTCGATTGAGTACAAGTATTTTGAATACCTACTCGATCAAATACTACTCGCTCATCTCTACTGTGACTTATCCACAACATAGGCCTTCAGTATCATCCGTGGGGGTCCTCACACCCAGAGGAAGCTGAAACAGCTGATCAGTGTAGGGTCCCGGTGTTAGACCCCCACCGATAATACAGATGGCTTCTAGGTTCCCTTTTTCTAAACTATAACCCTTAACTACAGTTTTTCTTGTGTTTTTCCTTTTCGTATGCATTTTGTCAGAATATATTACATTTATGGAGAATATATTTACTTGGTGCCTCTGATTGGCTGAGTGAGATCACATGGCTATATCGATTGCCCTTTTTGGTATGTTAGCCGCGTCTGGTTAAAATTAGGAAAATCCTGTGTAATTCTCCATTTCTGAATAGAATTGCTTAGTTCTAAAGATGGGTGTAAAAATTACCCTCGCCTTGGGCTGAAAACCTGCACGAGTTACATACATATTGTAGACATTGGGGCAGATATAGCCGGGGGTTTCATGCTTTGCATAGCAATGAATCAAATCTGCTGTGAAAAGTTGCAGTGTTTCCCCAACAATAGGGCACGATGCAGTCTTTGGGTTTTTTTTCCCCGAGAGAGACTTGACATGCGTGTATGAAAATCTGTAACAACCAATTGTCACTGATTTATAATTTTTTTTTTTTTTTTTTGCATGTCCATATGCAGATGGTACAGATTGTAAATGCAGTTCAGGTACATGTCCCCCGAGGACAAGCTGTTTGTGCAAACCTATTTACTTATTATTCTGTAGCTGGTGTTGGTGCAGATTGTGTAAGTTGTGCACACACCCATATGCACTGACATTCCCTACTTTTGCCTGGTTAGACTCAGAAGACTCTGTAAACTGGGTAACAACTCCTCAGGTAAGACTTGGTGCAATAAGCTTATCCCAGGGATAGTGTGTATATTTGTAGCCTTATAACCTGCAGGACGGTGCTCATGTGTCATGACTGCCCTGGTAGATTTACTCACGGTGGCGCTTCAGGAAGCTAGCGAGATCATTGCACATTCCTTCCTATTGCTGTGTACGGTCCCCCCTCCCGGCTGCTGTACTGCAGTGCTGTAGTAATACCGTATGTACTGCTGATGTCACTGCTACTCCGCTCAGCAATCTGCTCTTTGTTCCACAGGGGGCCGTGATTGGTATTGACGATGAGGACGACAGCACCTTTACCATAACCGTCGACCAGAAAACCTTTCATTTTCAGGGTGAGCATAAAAAATCTGCCTGCTTGTATGTGTTAGTGTTGTGTGCCACGTCTCTCCCTCCGCCTGCCCCTCGCCTCTAATACTTGTGCTGGGATGGGATAGCCTGCGCTGCAGTGGAGGAGCTCAGAGGACTTGCGGCATTTCCTATTCTACAAGCTGACTCACGGAAGGCAACTCTGCATTGTCAGACTCGGATCCAGTCTCCGCTCGCCTTTGAGATGAGGAGTTTGCTGGGGAAAGTGCCTTTGTATGGGATGAAAGCCAGAGCCAGGCTTTTTTATCTTGTATTACTTTACCTGCTGTTGCCTTTTTAAGGTGGAGTTTTCTTCAAGACTTCAAGTGTTTGTTTTTTTTCCTTCTCTCTTTCATCTGCACTCCTTGTCACCATTTCTCTGCTTTACTAACCATTTCCGATCATAACTTCACAAATCAATGCCTTCTATTACTGCTATGTTTCGGCATTGCATGCTGTGGCTGAACCGTAGAAAGGGTAAGATGTAACTGTTCCTGTAATCCGCTCCGTGCACCAGCACGCAATGCACATGAATGCAGTCCCGGGACTTTACATGGGGTTCTGTCTCTAATGCTTTTATTGAGTATGGAAATCCATGCCTTCCTGTTAGTAGATGACACTCCGTTCAGTATAGGACATGAGCCTTTGTGTAGGTAGAGGATAGGGGTTCGTTCACTTTTTGCAAATGCTAGATTGTGCATTAGGACCATTGTTGTGTTGCGGTGCACTTACTGCATTGGATTTGCTGCTTGTCAACTACTGTATAACAGTCCTAGGGTGTATTTGTAACCTCATACAATATAAAGGTGCCTTCTGGAATATATTAGTATATTAAAGGGGTTTTTCTTAGTATAATAATAATAATAATAATAATAATAAAAAAATTTATTTATATAGCGCCAACATATTCCGCAGCGCTGTACAATTTGTAGGGTTCAGATACAGACAGATACAAAACAAAGAACGTCATTTCACACAATGGGACTGAGGGCCCTGCTCACAAGAGCTTACAATCTGAGGTAGAGGGGATGACACAAGAGGTAGGGTTTGCTGCTCTACTGTTTGGGTGATGCGTAACTACTACACCTACATATTAATACTGTAAGTATGGCTCAGCTCACCTCTCATGTATGATGTGCACCCCGGGGGGGGGGGGGTCGTGCCTTGTATGCAGAACATAGTCATAGCACCCCATGCATTTAACAGAGGCCAAAAGACTGGAACTGGCATAGGTCTCCATTATAATTCTCGCCAACAAAAATAGGGAGTTCTAATAAATATGTGAGTCTGAGATGCCCCTGTCCCCCCGCCCGCTCTGCCCATAGTCTCACAATGGGGGTGTAGCACACATAATGCAAGAATGGGATGTGTGCCAAATGATCACCCCTCTATGGCAGAAATCACATGCGCCCCCCCCCCCATTGTACCCATGCATTGGGCTTTAGAGTCATATGGTGGGGAATATTCCCAAACTATAAAATGTGAACAGCATCTTAAAGGAGGAAGAAACGTATGTGTTTAGCCCATAGCAAGCTTGTTCTGTAAGAGGCAATACTCTTCTCACTTCCCCATCACCCGCTCTCTACTTCCTTTTCCTATCTTCATACACAGGAAATGCCTGCTCAGCCAATCAGCCGGCTTCGTTGCTTGTGATTGGCTGTTTGGTCACTTCCTGTGTGTTGAGCAGAAAGTCCTGTCTGATGGGGAACCAAGCAGTGTCAGTACAGGAGGGGAGTGGGGTTGTTAATGTGAGTATTGCTTCTTTTATATGTTTGGATGTTTAGTTTTTTTTGCATTTTATACTATTAACCCATTCAGTGGTCCCGTTCACATGTCTTGGCTTCCACTTCACCTTCCAGTTTTCTCTCTAACCTCAGACAATGGGCCCGCTTCTGACTTACCATGGCTGCTTTGAAGGAGTTGGAGTCAGTCTATGGAGAAGTGAAAGTGGTTTTTGGGCTACTTACCCCACAGCCTTCATATCAGGTCCTACTTGGTCTTGGTTAAATTAGGCAACGCAGGAGACCCCAAATATATCAAATAGGCTGGATGATATCTGATGTATCTTTAATCCATTAAGTCCAACTTTACATTGGCCGGCTTATTTGGTGCCAAGTTTTGGCACCTCTTTTACCTTTTTCCAGGCAAGCCTGGTCAACACCTGCAAGTGCCAAAAACTGCACCAGAAAACCAACATAGTTAGTATGATACCCATCCAGGCTCATGATTTAAAGGGATTCTCTTCTTTGGAGAATCACGTTACAAGAAGGGGGACTTGAAGACGTCTGTAAGTTGTGGGTAGACCTGGTAGGAAGTGTCCACTCTCTATACTGCACCACCGCAGGGGAAATCTAAGTATTACACCGCACCCATTCAAGGGTGCTTATGTAACACAGGAAGGATCAGATGAGCAAGTTATTAACCCTCTTCATGTTGTTTGTACAATGGTCACAATTGGTGTCTGTGACAACTTTTTATGGTGGGAGCCTTGAGTTTTCTTACCTAGAGGTGAAACCTTTACAATAGAAAACTTGTGTCATGACTTATTATTGCGATGACATTGCCACCAAAAAAAGGGACGCACCAATGGGACGACAACATTCCCCCATCACAAGCCACCTTGTCAGCATATTATTACATGATCCCCATTGTATAACATGACTTTTCTCTACGTTCTTGTCATCCTGCGGCCAGCATATTGATCGATCGGCTGCCTTATAGTATGGATTCAGAGTACTTCATTCTTATGTATTTGGGTTATTATAATGATGCTCACGGTGGGCCAGAAACCATTGCCATTAATCACAGAAGGCTAACCTATTTATTAAAGGGATCTGCAACCTAAATACAGCCCATTCATGGAAATGAATTATCCGCCGGTCTTGATTGATGTCAGAGTTTGTCCAATTGGGACTTTTTCTTAGGCTGTGTTCAGACCACATTTAGTAATTCGCTTCGACCGTGCGGTTTGAAACAATCCATTAAAAAAATATCAGCTGGAAGTCGTATATTTGGTGTACAGCTAAAAGCGGTCCTGAGGCTGCAGTACCAGGCGTCACCACTAGTGTACAGAATGGAAGCTGTATACAGTGTACGGAGCTCCATACACTGCATTGGTGCAGTCCCCCTCCCTTTCACTGGAATAGGAGCAGGGCTGTTTCGAGCCCTATACTTTATTTACTGCCTGATCAGTGCAGGGTCAAGGTGTTGGACCCTGAACGATGTGATACCAAGGACCTGTCTGGTAGATACAACATCGGTATCTGTTCTCTTCAGATCCTGGACAATCCCTTTAACGAAGACTGGTACCTTAATTATGTAGACTCTCTGGCCTCCTTAAAGGGGTTGTTAATCTCCAAATTACATTTTCCTACAGATGACTTATTCTTGGGATAGATCATTAGTATGTGATCACACAGACCCCACAAATATAATCTGTTCGGAGTGTCTCCAGAAGCGGCTAGTGGGTTGGCAAGAATTAGGAGTGATGCTGCAGCCCCGTCTACCGCCTAGTGGTGGTTCCCATGAACTGCAGCGTCACTCCTGTTACATGTATTGAAGCAGTGCTACACACACTCTCTGTACCCAGGACAGCTGATCAGTGCAGTGCTTGGGTGTCTGATCTCAACAGATTCCATACTGACGATATCCTGTGCGCACTACATCAGTGTGACAATTCGAGGTGGTAACCAATTCACCCTTTTAATAACGCAGGGAAACTCCCATGTGCCGTAATGAGTAGGGACTGGCATAGCCGGTGTGAATGATAGTAATTTGTTCCCACCCTGGCCTACTTGGTCTCCGCCACACCTGCCCAAAATGGATGAGCTACAACTATCCCCATTTAGAGTATAAACCTGTTGTGAATTATATACCATTTCTTCACACTCTGGCAGCCGGATCTGCACTGAAATTCCCTATGCGAGTGAGGTCAGTGTCCATCACCGTCTCCCATAGGAATGTGCAGCCGATCCTCTGTGTATACATCCCCTTAGTACGGGTCAGAAGGGCTTCCCGGTATGTTTGCTTGGTATGTGCTTAGCCTGGGGCCGGTCATACACCTTAGATATGTCAGCCAAACACATACAGCCTACTGCTGTTCCTTCCTATGTACGTACATACATGGTTTGGCTGGGACACGTGTCCTGGATGGTGAGAGGGGAGGAAACCATCGCTAGACCCCTCAGTAGCTTATCTGTATATTAGTCTGCCGGCCCCACCAAAGTTGGCAAGTTCGGCCAGTAATAATCGAATCTGTGAGCAATATAAGACTGCCTGGTTGTACGTTTACATTGCCTGACAACCCCGAGATATGGATGCCTATACACCGCTGTATTGTCATGTAGGCAGATCTTTAGTTTGTGGGTGACTCATGGCTGATAACTCAGTGCTGATGGATTTCCAGTCCCCGGTCTGTCTCACGGCTCGGCCGGTCATTGTCTAACACCTCTTATATTTTCCTATGCCGGTGCTCACTTGTTTCCCTTCCCTGATGAAATATTGCAGCACTCTGTGGTCTGTTTATAAGACTTGTTTTTGGCTCTTCACTATATAAAGGTTGTTATATATATATATATATGCTGGTTGTTTGCATCAGATTGTCGGGCGCTGAGGGACCTTCATGTAGATACAGTGTGTTGTTTTATGGAGACCTTGTAATTGTTGTCTTGGCCTCTGCTCATGACTTCACTATCTTCAGCTCTTGTGAGGAGGACACTCGTCTTGAGATATTCTAAGCCTGTGATATCTCCTCTTGGAGGCCCCCGTGAGGTGCACATTTCGGGACCCTTCTGTGTTATATGTCGTCTCTTATCCTTCTCTTTCCTTTTCACAGCTCGAGATGCAGATGAAAGAGAAAAGTGGATTCATGCTTTAGAAGAAACCATCCTGCGTCACACTTTGCAGCTACAGGTAAGGACTTTCGGTTTCTGCTTCTCGTCTTATTAACATTGTTAGATTAATCCGAGCCGTGTGCTGGTGAGAAGTATTTTGCGTCCACTATAGGCAAGATTTAAAGAGAATCTGTCTTTTTGTTTTACAAACTGCTGCCGCCAGATGTCGGCGCTGCAATATGGTTTATAAAGATTATCCAGAAAAGCAAGATTTTCTTTAAGGGGTTTTCTGGGACTTTATTTTGAGGACCTTTAGTATGTCATCAATGGGTCAGAGACCCCCACAGATCAGCTGGCTGAAGAGGCCGCAGCAATCGGATGAACGCTGCAGCCTCTTCACTGAAAGCAAAGCACATTGACAGACTTGGTATAGTGCTTATGCTCAGGTTCACTCACTTGAATGGGACTGAGCCGCTGCACGTGATTGGTAAATGTAATGTCATTGGCACAGAGAGGAGGGGCACACAGCTGATCTGTGGGGGTCCCAGGCTCCGAACCCTACTGAGCACACAATGATGACATGTTCTAATGGATTGGTTACAGGATTGACTCGTTGTTGGTCAGAGACTATATATCTTTAAAGAATAACTAAACTTTTGGACTTTTTGATTTTCTGAGAGTATGTGTCATAAAAATGTTGTAATATACTTTAACAGATTTTGGCTCTTTTCTGTGAAATCCTACATTTTCTCATTCTTTCCCTTGTTTCTCTATTGCGCTGTCCCTGCTTTTCACTGTGTATTTAGAAGGGGCCGTGTGATATGGGGGTGAGGGGGGTCACTTCATAGAGTTATATCTCGGGCATTATGGAACAGAGAAACTTGATTTTGATATAATGCAAAAAAGTTGATTCTAATCTTTCATATGACCCTATGGATGCAAATTCCACAATGATGGACAAGGTGTATTTTTGGCCTCCCATTCATTTCAATTGGAGTTCAGGTGGAATCTGTCAGTAGCTAGCAGATAAAAATCAGCTACTATTGAAATGAATGGGAGGCAGATTCCACCTCAAATTCAATGTCATTTTCCTATGTGGGAAAATCCCTAAAAGGATTATCCAGGGGTTTGTGGGCATCTTCTGATCCAGGATCTTATGATTGGAATCAGAATATTGGCTCCCGTCCCCCGAGCGTTGTCTTTTCTCACCTTTTATTCCTGGTAGTTACCTCTGCTGTGTGGGCTTTACTATAGTCGCCCAACCCCCATAGCACAGGTAACTCCATGAGAACACAGGAGAGGAGGGAGGGGGTGGGTAGAGCGACTCTGGGTCGGGCGCTGGTTTTGCTTACGTGACCTTGGGTTGGTAACCCTAAGTACGATATCTAAAAATCCCTAAAGGAAGTAAGTAAATAAAAAATCCTGTTTTTCTGACCTTTTGAGCTGTGCGTGTTGACCTAGCCCGGTCTGTAGTCAGTCACTTACTGCCTGTCCTGGTGGTAGAGCTGCCCTGTATGTCACACATAAGTATAACGTGGGCCTGGGGACATCACTGCCGCCTAAACTGCTTACATTTGTCTATTGATTTGCTAAAAAAAAAAAAAATTCTGAAGGAAATAAATTGTCTTGTGCCGTGTATTTATGTTTATGGAATATCTTGTCATTCTTAGTTTTAAGTGGTTGTCAATAAAGCTTACGGCGACTGTCCAGGGGAACATCATGGCGGCCGCTCTCCAAATGCGCCACCTCGCTTCACATTTGTTCTCTCCATTTCTTTACTGTACGAAACTGATCCATCCAATGAAGGATAAAGGGTCCCGAGGGACCCCACTGACTATAATCGGCTGTCAGGTGTCCTTTATTTTCTCACTGACCTCACCAGGTCTGGCTTGCAGGAATTTTTTTTGAGTTGCACTCAGGCGCTCCTTCAGCTTGTGTTTATCATGTGTTGATTTCTATGGGAATCCATACTGGATTATTGAAATGTGTGCACGTTGGTGTCAATAAAAGACACTTTGTAAAACCTGTAGAACCTGTCCCATGTGAACAAATCCCTAATACTACTGATTTGCATCACAACTGTAAACCCTCCTTGGTGCAGAACAGCAGAGGTTGCTCCGTAATCTCTGCCTGGGGGTATAACGTCTCCCTGTCTTTTAGGATCTGCCCTGCTTTTCTCCCCCAACCTAAAAACGCTCAGTTTATTGGTAGATTTTTACCATTTCATTGTATAGGGGGATAATCTAATGTGAACCCATTGTAATATCCACACACAACGTGTTCTGCAGCAAAACCTGGTGTAGCCTTAAAACGTAGACATGGGTACAAAGTGACTGGGCACAAGTTATTGAGATGTGGCTTCCATGGCTGTTTTGATGACATACGACGAAGCAGGGGCAGAGCTGTTTTCTTGCAATGTCGTCGATGCTCCTCCCTGCTCGGTAACAAGGGGTTAACACATCTGTGCTTGTATCTGAGCAGCCATGGCGTGCTTACTAAACCCAGCATGATGTGAATCAGATCTGGCATGTTCCCCAGTGTATTGCTAAACAGTGCACAGCATCATGTGACCTGCCCAAATCCAATGGACACTGATCTTTTTGATATGTAAGCTACACCCGTCCAATGGTTTGTGGGTGGGAGGCGGCAGCAGCAGGTCAGCAGACGTGCAGAGGAAGTAGCTGATGCTCCCATCCTGTAAGTAAAAAGCATGCATGTCGCTGATGAGGATTTCAGGGCAGTGTGATGACAATGGCCGGGGAAGGCTGCAGCACTGTAAGTACCAGCAGCCCTCGTCGTCCTGTCAGGTAGCACGCAGGAAAATGGAGTCTGTCCGAGGGGTCCCCTTATCTGGCTGATGTGATTGTGATGGGAGGTCATACAAGGACAGGAGGTGTAAATGCACTGTATGGGGGATGTATATACTATCCGCTGGGTCCTGTACTGGGGGGTCCCCCCGGGTGTAAGCAGCTGTAGTTTCTTTTGTAACAGTGACATTGCGGTTCAGATTCCTATCTCAGAATGTGTTTGTGTGTAAAGCTGGATTCACAGGGACATATTCAGGCAGGGGAACTTGATCTGTGTGCCGGCCCGAGCCCAGCTCATTCAGCAGGTCAGTTCTGTTCTGCTGAGCCAGGACTGGGCCTGTAAGTGCGGTCAATACACGATCGGAGTTTCCCGGACCGAACTCTTTCAGTGAAACCAGCCAGTGGCTTGTCCTGGAAATGTAGTGGAAATAAATCTGCTGCAAAATATGCTTGTTACCTTTGTCGCCAATTTTACCGCATATTCGTCATGGGTTTCGCTCAGTGGCCGTATCTTTTGACCTGCTGCAAATTAAAAATCTATATTGTGAGTCAGGTTCCCTCTTTTTTTTTTTTTGTCTTAACATGTCCATCCAGACTGTGATATGTATGTAGGGCTTACACAGTGACACCTATATGTACATACAGAATTGAGTAAATATATACAGGTAGTCCTGGACGACCGCTCTGTATGCTTAGGCTTTATGCACACAACCACGTGTACCGTACGGGGTCCGAAAAACCAGATCAGACAGCAACTGCATTGGTATCCTTCAGCTATCTATGATTTTCACTGGCACATGCAACGCAAATGAATGGCGAGCTGCAAAGATGGACAAATTATAGGACCGGCTCCATATTCTGTGGCCCGCACATATATCCATTTAAAAAAAACTATGGATGTGCGTATAGGAACATAGAAATGAAATGGTTCATATGTTACCGATATCCACAATTATGGGTCTGCAGTCGTGTGCATGAAGCCTCACATACAGGCACTGGATATCCATCCGCAGGTATACGAGCTCTGCTGCAGAAAATATTCCTATAGATATCTACTATATATGATGGAGCCAGTTAGTTTGTTGGCCAGACATTGGCATATACCGTTATACATTTAATAGGACACTATCCCAAATATAGACCCAATTGCCTGCATTTTATGTCCTTGATTATAATCTATTATTCACTATTGTCAGTCAGTCGGGGGAGACTAATGCCGTCCCGCTTTTAACAGACTGCTATTTTATTAGCTAGCCGCCCCCCCCATACACAAGCACACATGGATTGTGGGACTGTTTACATGGTCTAAAAGGGGGCGAGGGGATTTAGCCAGTACCAGACTCTTCCCAGGGGCTTATCTTGCCTAAAACAAAAAGTATTGGTCAGCTGAAATCCAACATGGCTTCCTGCTGATAGTGGAGAGTCAGGACACACCACATACAGATTAGAAGGGTGGCTGGGCCTGTTATCTCGTGTGTATGTCCAATTTCG